>NC_136511.1:2710009-2760009 GCF_053919585.1 Euprymna scolopes
AAGCAAAATATGATGAAAGTACAAATAAAATAGATAGACCCCATAATTTGTTATACCATACCTGTTCACACTGAAACACCTATCACAATATTCTGTGGATCTTTATTAAAAAACCTTGTTAAACTTTGTGACATATTTCCATTCTATGGAGGGCAGGTGCGAACAATTTTATTATACCATCCCTATTTAAGTTAAAACATACTTATCAAAGTATTATTATGTACATCTATATCAAAAACATTTGTAAACGTTTTTTTTTTTTAATTTTTCAATTTTTTTAATTCCATACTTTGTGGATTAGGCGCGAATGCAGACCCCACAATTTTAATGAATCACCGTATCCAAGATCAAACACACCCATTCCTGTGTCTCGATACATCTTCTATCATTATATGTAATCAATTTTTTAAAATACTGTGCGGTACTTTCTATTAATCTAACAGGTATGTATATAATAACATCTTTGTGATTCTTTCTTTTTTAAATATATTGTTTTTTTTTTGGAAAAAGCTCCCAAAATATACAAAAATGCATCAAATTATGTATATTTGTAAGATATTTCTATAGAGCACGAAAAGTGAAAATCTAGGTGTTTTCTGCCCATCTTGTGGTTCAGATCTAGCGGATTTTGAAAATCGCAGATGGCAAAACTACTCGGATCTAAATTATGACGTAAAATGTACTTAATTAGTAATGCCACATTCCACTCTTGGATGACCAGTAGCTTTTATCTTAAAAAAGAAATAACATATTGGGTGCTCTAACTATAAAGGGAATCTCTTCAAGTTATAAAAATAGGTCAGATGGCTTTCTTCGCAATTCCGCGGTATAAGCCCGTTTAGTAACCGACAATAAGACAATCATCCTATCACGGGGGGACGAGGTAATTGTTGGGAAGATGGCCTGCCGAGAGGTAGAAGAAATATACTCAACTTTTTTAAATTCAAGTCCGAAGGCCAAGAAAAGTGCGCAAATGCTGTCTTACATTGGTTTTATTTAACTGCATAATATGACACACGTGGGCGATGAAAATGACATAGGTAAAAATAGCAAGAGTGAATAACTAGGGGAAAATGGCACAAACCCAGATGTGGAGTCCTAATTTTCGTAGCAAAAATACTACAAAACATAATGTTTCGTTCATTTCGATTCGTTTTAGTAAAGTTTCGTTTCGTTCATGGTTTATTAAAATCAAGGAAACCTAAAACAAAATGCAACTAATGCTCATTGAATGTTCTTGTAACGTGAAATTTAAATATTTGGATTATGAATATTGGCCGAAGAGAGCTTGATATGGATATCTAAAACGGTCCTAGTTATCGGGCTTGAAACCGACGGTACCAATGACTTGTCTCATCTAACAATTTTCTGTACACAAAATACAAAATATTAATATCCTTTTATTTTTCGGATTTTCCTTTTTAATTGAGCACTGCTGGATTACTTTCCCCCCCAAAAACTAATCATATATATATATATATATATATATATATATATATATATATATATATATATATATATATATATATATATATATATATACTCGGGTTTTTTTATATTCAAAAGTAATGGACTAATGAATTCAACGAGGTTGTTAGATAGTGCTCAATAAAAAGAGCTGATAATACTTGTTTATTGTTATATAAACATGCTCACATCCCGCTGCTTTCAACGAGGTTGTTAGATAGTGCTCAATAAAAAGAGCTGATAATACTATTCAACGAGGTTGTTAGATAGTGCTCAATAAAAAGAGCTGATAATACTTATACTTATAGGCAGCGGGATGTGAGCATGTTTATATAACAATAAACAAGTATATATATATATATATATATATATATATATATATATATATATATATATATAGAGAGAGAGAGAGAGAGAGAGAGAGAGAGAGCGAGAGAGAGAGAAAGAAAGAAAGAAAGAAAGAAAGAGAGAAACATAGAGAGAGAGAGAGAGAGAGAGAGATAAAGAGGAGAAGAGAGTCTAAGATAGTGAAGGAGAAAGAGATCCAGCAGAAAGTGAAGCAAAAAAGATCGAGAAAGACAGAGAGAGAGAGAGAGAGAGAGAGAGAGAGAAAGAGGGGGGCGAGGCACAAAAAGGAGGATAAAAAGGGGAAAAGAGAGGAGGAAGGGGAAACAGACAGAAAGGCAGACAGACAAAGGCAGAAACAGCCGAAATTGCAATACAGAAAGAGCGTGGGAAAGCGAAAGGATGGAGACAGATAAAGCGAAAGTGTGAGAGAGGAAAGACACAGAAAGACAGGTAGAGAGAGAAAGGCAAAAAGAAAGAGCGTCAGAGGGAAAAAAGAGATAGAGAACGGGAACAGGAGAAAGAGAGTAAGAGAGAAGGAAAGATACAGAGGGAGCCAATCTCTGAATAACTACAAATGACGATTAATACGTTAGATTAGAAGAGAGAGAGAGAGAGAGAAAGAGAGAGAGAGAAAAGAGAAAGAGTGAAAGAGAAGGGAGGAGGTATTCCTGTTGGCATCTGACAATGACAGCTCGTGCCTGCTCTTCCCCCCTCTACCTCGCTTACTCCTCAGCTTCCTGTTTTCGCCTGTGTTGTTGTTGTTGTTGCTGTTGTTGTTGTTCAGGCTGGCGACATGTTTGTCGGCAGCGAAGGTGGGCAGGCGCCGTCAGATGTCAGAAGTGACATTCTCGCCGCCAGTGCCGAAAATAAGCGTAACTTGGGCGAACCCGATAGGTACGGATGATCGCCGCTAGTTATGCGCCGTCTTCTATCTAAAAAGGTGGTGAAGTTTCGTTTGATGCTGCCGGGCGAGCAGGAGAGGAAGAGACGCCGCGTCGCGACGGAGAAATCCGACAACTTCTGAACTGAGTGAGAAACAGGGATAGAAAAAAAGATGTAGGAAGGAAGGAAGGGAGGGAGGGAATGAAGGAAGGAAGGAAAAAGAAATATGAAAAAAAGGAAAAAAAGATATATGAAGGAAAGGAAGGAAAAAGAAAAAATATATAAAGGAAGAAAGAAAAAACAAAGAAAAAAAACAGGAACAAAATTCAAGAAAACAAAAGTAGACGTAAGAAAAAACGAAAAAGAAATAAAAGAGAAAGAAGGAAAAACGATTAAACAAGTATAGAAAGAAAAGTAGCAGAAGAAGAAGAAAAAAGAAGAAGAAGAAGAAAAAAGAAGGAAAAAAAGAAGGAAAAAAAGAAGAAAAAAGAAGGAGAAGACAGAAGAAAAAAAGAAGGAAAAAAGAAGAAAAAAGAAGAAAAAAGGAAGAAGAAAAAAGAAGAAAAAAGAAAAAGGAGAAGAAGAAGAAGAAGAAGCAAAAAAGAAGAAGAAGAAAAAGAAGAAGAAGAACAAAAAGAAGAAGAAAAAAAGAAGGAAAAAAGAAGGAAAAAAGAAGAAGGGAAAGGAAGAAGGAAAAAAGAAGAAGAGAAGGCGGAGATGGAGAAGAAAAAGAAGAAGGTGGCGAGAGAGTAGTAGATGGAAAAAGGGAAGAAGGAGAAGGAGAAGGTTATGATGATGGCGAATCTGAAAGAAAGGTAAAAAAAAAAGAAAGAATGAAAAGCAGAAAAAAAAACGAATTTGGAGGAGGAAGAAGAAGAAGAAGAAGAAGATAATCACGATAATGATGAAGATGCCGAATTTGAAAGAAAAAAAGAAAAAGGAAAGGAGATGCAGAAAGGAAAAGATGAACTTAACAGAAAAGAAGAAAAAGAAAACAAATGTGCAAGACAGACGAGAACGAGAAGACGAAGAAGAAAAAGATGAGGATGCTCATGATCATGATGAAGCAGAAGAATCTTTAAAAAATGGATAAAGAATGATGACGAAGTCGAAGAAGATTATGAGATAATTGCAATAGTCAAGTAATGGATAAAATTTATTGCATAATAGGACGTCTATTCAAGTATTCGTTACTGTTGTGGAGACGCCCACTAATTAGCATACGTGGGGGAACAAGATATAGATAAAGGTATCAAGTCAGCAAGACCGGGGAGCTGTGTTCGAACGCCGGATAAGCAAGACACATGCTCCATAAAAGACTTTAACACGCCCTCTGCCGGACAATCTTCCAACTGCAGTACAACTGCACCTTTGTAAATATGTATTATCTTTTCGTCTTAATATATTTGTTTTACCTTTACTTTCTGCGTTCGTGTTGTTATTGATACAGACACAACAGTTACCATTAAATTTAAAGTCGACCACTGTAGGAAAGCAGTCTCGTAGTAACGTGTTCCCTAGACTGGAAGATTATTCGGAAAACAAAAACTCTATTCATGGAAATTCGATTTTAGCTCCGAAATACTCAATCATTTTATAAATGATTTATTTTTCTAAGAAACTGAAATGCATTACTGTTGATTTTACAATGAAACAATATTTTAAAATTTGATTTTAAAGATTTTCTTTTAAAATTATGCTATTGATTTTCATTAATATTGAATAAATAATCTAGTAATAATATATAATATAATAATATAATTATAATATTCAGTTTATAATAATATAAGTGTAATATATGGTATATAATAATAAATTATAATAAATAGTTAATAATAATATAATTATAATATATACTTTATAATAATAAATTATAATAAATAGTTTATAATAATATAATTATAATATATACTTTATAATAATAAATTATAATAAATAGTTTATAATAATATAATTATAATATATACTTTATAATAATAAATTATAATAAATAGTTTATAATAATATAATTATAATATATACTTTATAATAATAAATTATAATAAATAGTTAATAATAATATAATCATTATAAAGTTTATACTAATATAATTATTATATATAGTTTAAAATAATATAATTATAATATATAGCTTATACTAATATAATTATAATATATAGTTTATAATAAAATAAGTATAATATGTAATTTATAATAATAAAATTATAATTAGTAGTTTATAATAATATAATTATAATAAATAGTTTATAATAATATAATTATAACATATAGTTTATAATCTTACAATTATAATATATACTTTGTAATAACATAAATATTATATAGAATTTATAATAATAGTATTAAAATATATAGTGTATACTAATATAATCATATTTCGTTAATAATAATAATATAATTATAATAAATAGTTATAATCCTAAAAATATAATGTATAGTTTATAGTAAACAATATAAAATAAAGTCCATAATAATATAATTATAATTTATAGTTTATAAAATATAATTATAATATCTAATTTATCATAAGAAAATTATAATTTATAGTTTAAAATAATTTAATCATAATTCATAGTTTATGATAATATATTTTATTGTTTATAATAATATAATTATAGCATATACTTTATTATAATATGATTACAATATATAGTTTATAATAATATAATTATAATATAAAATTTATAACAATAACATAATTATAATATATAGTTTATAATAATACAATTATATATATAGTTTATAACAATATTATTTATAGTTTATTATAATATAATTATAATATATAGTTTACAATAATAACATAATTATAATATATAGTTTATAATAATATAATTATTATATATAGTTTATAATAACATAATTATAATATATAGTTTATAATAATATAATTATTATATATAGTTTATAATAATATAATTATAATATATAGTTTATAATAATATAATTATAGTATATACTTTATTATAACATAATTATAATATATAGTTTATAATAATACAATTATATATATAGTTAATAACAATATAATTTATAGTTTATTATAATATAATTATAATATATAGTTTAAAATGATAACATAATTATAATATATAGTTTATAATAATATAATCATTATATATTGTTTATAATAACATAATTATAATATATACTTTATAATAATATGATTATTATATATAGTTTATAATAATATAATTATAATATATAGTTTATAATAATATAATTATAGTATATACGTTATCATAATATAATTATAATATATAGTTTATAATAATATAATTATAATATATAGTTTATAATAATATAATTTATAGTTTATTATAATATGATTATAATATATAGTTTATAATAATAACATAATTATAATATATAGTTTATAATAATATAATTAATATATATAGTTTATAATAACATAATTATAATATATAGTTTATAATAATATAAATATTATATATAGTTTATAATGATATAATTATAATATATTGTTTATAATAATATAAGTATAATATATACTTCATAATAATAAATAATATATAGTTAATATAAAGTAAAAACATATATAAAGTTTGATAGAGACGCAAAACACAGTTTATTAATATTGATTTTAGTTTGTTAGTTATTGATTAGGAGGGAAGTATAGCAACTGTACTTATATTGCCTTTTATCTTTTCTTTCCTCGACCAATGAAATGGACATTTTCTAGAACACTGCAGTTTTTATTTCTGGACCCTTTTCTGGTACACAAGGTCTGTTTTAATGTGTGCTAAGATACAGTTTTAGAACACTGACATTGTGTCTTACTTAAAACTGACCTTGTGTCTTACTCTGCCCTCATGAAGAGACAAGTAAATAAATGATTGTGTATTATATAACAACTGCAATACCGCAGAGTACTAACACATAATACAAATAAATTCTACCTGTGTATTATAAAGATTAATCGACAATTGTACGGTCGATGTAGCTGCCGACCTTCGTCAGGTGTAAATGTCGCCATATTTTAGAAAAAAAAAAGTGAAGGAGAACTCCACACTCTAAGATTTCAAAATTTTGGATCTAGTTAGAAGTAAGTTATTATAAACTCTACCTCACTCCTGCAAGAAGGTACTTGTCCATGTGACAATATACCCTAGCTTGTCAGAATGATGTCAGAGCAGAAACATATACTACACTTTAATCGCTATGATAGAAGTGCCAGCCTATTTGAAAATACTTTCAGAAAACATTTAAACATAGATCTAAAAAAAAAAACGATGAATTATCTGTAGACGTGCACTAGGTTACATGTTGTGATGATGCATATGAATGGCGGAAATTGCAGGTAATGATCAAAGGGAAAAGATGAGGACAGAAAATTACAAATATCACTGGTTGGAGTCTGGACAGCCAAGAGATGTGTTTTTACAGTTCTGAATTTTAGATATGAGATATGAATGTGTGTGTTTAAATTAATTAAACAATTGTTCTCATCTTTAATGTCACCTGCACAACGTTGCAGTCCATTTAACCTCTGATCTTCAGATGTACAAGTTGCCAGGTTTTGAATTTTGGTATCTGGTTGGAAGTAAGTTTTCACAGATTATAAATATTATTTAATTATTATGGAACTCTAGGGGTATAATTTCTTACTAATTATGATTAAATTTTTAATTAAATCCATCAACCAATTGTAAGTTCTTAGAACACTAATATTTACGAAATTAAGAGGCTACTGGTTTCAGTATGGTTAATCACATGTTATCTATTTTTTAACCAGATGCAGATTTTTTAAAATCTTTATTTTTATTTATTTATTTTTTATCTATTTTATTTTTTTTACATGTTTTGATGTATTATCTTTATATAAAATTTTGATTTCGAGCCAAAAACATGGTGAATTTTACACATGACGAAGTTGGGAGGTTACATCGACCGAAACGTCTTGCAGATAACGCTCAAAATGAGAATTTTTGGATCTAATTAGAAACAATTTTACATATGTTATAAAGATAATATAATTATCAGTGAACCCCACGGGGCATAATTTTTAACCTATTATGATTAAATGTTTAATTAAATCCATTAACTAATTGTAAGTTTTTAGAAACATAATATTTACGAAACGAAGAGCTTGCTGGTTTCAGTATAGTTAATCCAGTGTTATCCTTTTTTTTGTGAACATTATCATTATAACTAATAGGAGATAAAAAGGTGGGAGGGGGGAGACAAGAAAAAAGATCTAAATAAAAAATTCGAAACCTTAGAGTGTAGAGCTACCCTCTTTTTCTCCTGCCAAAACATGACATCTTTTAGACCTGATGAAGGTTGGAGGTTATATCGGCCGAAACGTTGTGCGAATGAGAACAATTATCTGATTAATCTAAATAATACAAACAATCATAACTCGTCTAAAAAATTCAGAATTGTAAATTCTATCTCGTATGAACAGGGCTTTTGTCCGTCTGTCAGTCATATTTTTTAAACGCAAGAAATACCTGGCAGAATTTGTCTTTATTTCGAAAGTATCAGAGAGCTTAACTACTTTTCAAAATGGAAGATATTGAATTAATAGTAGATAACAACTTCATGACAAATGAATCGCCATGCCAAGACTACGATATCGAAACTCCAAGACATTCAGTTTGACGTTCTACTACCTGCGCTATTAGAACTTTCTTCACGTCTGGGCAGGAACTGCTAGGAAGAACTTATCCTGCCTTGATAGAGTTCAGAATAGACTTCGTAGCCTAGTGGGGATGCCCTTTTCTCTTCCTTGCGACCTCTTTCTCACAGAAGAGACGTTGCGAGCCTGTCTCTACTTTATCGTTATTTTCATGGCAAGTGCTCGTCTGAACTTCAATCTATGGTCGCCCCCCTCTCGACAAACATTCACGAGAAACACTCGTTTGGCTGAAAACACTATCAATAATTTCCCCCACTCTTTATCTGTGCCTAAACCTAAACGTAGATTCCATGAAAAGCTTCTTTCTAAGAACTGCCCGCCTATGGAACTCACCTCCGTTTACCTGGTTTCCAGCTGACTACAATATGGCAGTCTTCAAGTCCAATGTACACTCTTTAACCCTTATCCTCGAGTGGCCCCTCGGCCTTGATGAGTGACGATTCTTTTGTAAAAAAATAAAGCCTGGCTTTATTCAGGCCCTAAAACTGTCCATAACTTGATGTGCATATATATATATATATATATATATATATATGATATATATGAACAAATGATTAATAAAATATGTTAAAAGACATCTTGAAAAAGAGTTAAAAACATATTTAATTTTAAAAAAAGGAAGCACAAGATAAGTGGATGGTCCTTAATCCGCGGAGTTTCGAAGAAATACTCTCCTTCTCATCAGAGGGCAGGAATTAGCAAAATGCAGGATCGGATTTTGCATATAAAAGTATTTAATGAAACTACAAGTAAGTCAAAGATCTTACTTGGTTAAAAAAAGGATGAGGTAAGGGGAACAGGAGGCAAAAGAAAAATAATAAAAAGATTTCACATGAATGGATAGTCCGGTGAAGGGTAAAAATCAAAAAATGGTAAAATCCAAAACGGTCGAATTTAAAATTTCAATCCAATGGGTAAATTCCAAATGGTCCCAAATCATCCAAAAGGCAGAGTTCCTTGGAAAAAAGCGCAAATGGAATGAATTCCAAATCATTAAAAGAAAAGCACTGGAGATAATATTTAAAACACGTCTGTCAAGGCTGGATGAATCAAAAAAATATTATATATATATATATATATATATATATATATATATATATATATATATATATATATATATATATACAGTGATGATCATATTTATTGGCACGGTAAAATAAAAGTTAAATTTTGTCTAATAAATTCTAAAAAAGGGATTAAATTAAAGAAAATAACAAAGTATATTATGTATTTTAAACTGGCCTTTCCGATGCAGCAATCGGATTTTAGAAAAAATAAATAACAAAGGAACAACAAACATAATTGCAAAAAACCCTTGTTCAAAATTATTGGCACGATTTATTTAATAATCAATTGTATAGCCTTTGGCCTTGATACCTTCCTCAGTCGCTTTTCATAGTTTACAACCAAGTTGTTGCACTCTTCAGTAGTAATTTTAGCCCACTCTTCCTGACAATAATCCTCCAATTGAATAAGATTCTTAGGCTTCCTTTGCATTACCCTCAATTTTAATGTTCTCCATAAATTTTCAATTGGATTAAGGTCTGGGCTTTGTGATGGCCACTCCAAAACATTAATATGATTGTCCTCAAGCCATTTCTTAGTCAGTTTAGCCGAATGCTTTGGGTCATTATCTTGCATGAACCACCAACGACGACCAAGTGAGAGCTCTTTAGCAGAGTCTTTCAGGTTTTCATCCAATATTTTAACATAATCTTCCTTTTTTATGCTACCTGTGACCTTAACAAGTCGCCCTGGTCCAGAGGCAGCAAAGGATCCCCAAAACATCAAACTGCCTCCACCGTGCTTCACTGTGGGTATGGTGTTCTTAGGCAGGAAAGCTTCGCCAGATTTTCTGTAAATATAAGACACTTTATTATGGCCAAATAACTCTATTTTCGTTTCGTCAGTCCATAGAACACGTTTCCAGAATGCAACATCTTTATCAATATGACGTTTTGCAAAGGCTAGCCTTGCTTTCAGGTGCATAGGCTTCAATAAGGGAGTCTTTCTCGGACGACATGCTTTTAAACCAGCTCTCTTCAAAACTCTACCAACTGTATGTCGAGATACATTCACTCCAGAGGTGCTCTGTTCATCAACAATCTCCCCAACAGAGATCCTTGGGTTTTGTTTTACTTGTCGAACAATTTTCCGTTCATCTCTTGGGGAAAGAATCCTTTTTCTCCCTCTACCCTCTAAACTCATAACGTGGCCTTGCGATTTGAACTTGTTTATTATGGCTCTAACAGTGGATTTGGGAAGGTTTAGCTTCTTTGAAATCTTATCATACCCCTCCCCATTGGTATGGCATGCTACAACAAGCTTCCTGACGTCTTCGCTTTGTTCCTTAGTTTTAACCATGGCGATTGAAAATTATAATTTAGTCACTTATAATAGTTTAAATAAATCGCTATCTAAAAATTATCTGAAAAAAATTATTCACTGAATTAGCGTTAAACAAGCATAATATGGCTATAAAAAAGTTCAGAAAGCACGTAAACCGGAAATTGATTGATATTATACTGATACTAAAAGAAAAACAAAGCCGTGCCAATAATTTTGAACAAGGGTTTTTTGCAATTATGTTTGTTGTTCCTTTGTTATTTATTTTTTCTAAAACCCGATTGCTGCATCGGAAAGGCCAGTTAAAAATACATAATATACTTTGTTATTTTCTTTAATTTAATCCCTTTTTTAGAATTTATTAGACAAAATTTAACTTTTATTTTACCGTGCCAATAAATATGATCATCACTGTATATATATATATATATATATATATATATATATATATATATATATATATATATATATATATATATATTACAAGTTTGACTCATGTCCAGGTAACTATATCAAACATTTAAATGTTTAGATCCAAAATTGTCGGATGATTTTTGTAGAGTCTGCAAAGGTAAACTCTTTCAACTTTGACCTGTTGGCAGCCAATTTTTTCTCCCCAAAACGTATTAAAATGCTTGCTTCATGGCTGAATACGTTTATGTAAAATTTCAAATGTTTAGATCCAAAAACTTGGCTGAATAGTTTACTAGAGACCGCAAAGGTCACATATTTTTAATTTTGATCCCTTGGTAGACAAATTTTCGGCTAAAATCCGATTAAAAAGCTTGCACTATGTCTGAATATATTTATTTAAAATTTCAAATATTTAGACCGAAAATAGTCTGAGTAATTTTGCAGAGGTCATTTTTTTTTTTTAACTTTGACCCCAATTTTGACAGCTTTTTTGTTTTGGGCTCAAATCAAATCAGAAAGTTTGATCCATGTCCAAGTAGCCTACATCTAAAATTTCAAGTGTTTAGACCCATAATTGGCGGAGGAGTTTTGTAGAGTTTTTAAAGGTCAATTCGTTGAATTTTGGCCCCTTGTCAACAAAATTTCTGGTCAAAAACTGATTAAAAAGATGTTCCCAAATCTGAATACCCCTTATCTCAAATCTCAAGTCTGTAGATTGAAAGTTGACAGAGTAGTTTGTTAGGGAAATCTACACACACAGACATACATACAGACAGAGAATTTCACTTTTATATATATATCAATAGATAAAGATTAAAACATTACCTTCGCATAATAAATACAGCGTTAGTACACACGTCTTATTTACGCAATGTTCTAAAATATGAGTTCAAACATAAGCGATAATTAATCAAATAAATACATCTATATAAGCAAAGCAGTAGATGTTTATGCGTGTATGTAAAAATATTAAACCGATACACTTTTAAAACTACTGGTCACATAACACAGAAATTAACAGGTTGGTTGGTTGGTTGGTTGTTTTTGTTTTACGGCATATAAACCCTTTTCGGGTTATTTAATGCCGAATCCAAAGATTTTGAAGAAAATTTTTTTTAATAGAATATATTTGTTGTTTTCACATCGGTTTCTATTTAACCCATAGTTGGGACCCTAACAGGTACTACCACTCCGGGTCAGAGTGGACCTGGGAGCAATGATAATTAAAGGGTGGCTCAACACCCCCCAAAGCCCACAAGCTGCGGCCTCACCACTGGATATAGTTTAAGGTCATATCCAGGACCCCCATTGAGGGACTTTTACCCTCTGCAGGGGGGGGGGGACAGTCGGCGTATTCTAATGCTCCACCGACAGGGCCAGAAATTAATCTTTTGTTTGGATGATTTAATAACGCATAATGAAATATGTTGGCAAGTTGAATTGCAAAATGCTCATTTCAACTTGCCAACATATTTCTATTACTTTTGTGCCTGCGCAAATTTATACAGAGCTTGACGCAGTATAATTTCAAATTATTTTATCTATCTGTCGATAGATAAAATGGTATGACATGCGACTGGAACATTAACTGGTTTGGTTTCAATTCCATCTGATAAGACCCAAGTCATGTTTTATTTTTGTTTTTTTTTAAATAGGCGTCACCACTTATCAAGGCCGATATGCCACTCAAGGATAAGGATTTAAGAGTGTACAGTAGTCAAAAGGACAATATAGTAATCGATAGTAATGGAAGTTCGGTAAATTTGTTAACTTAAGTGAAACGGCTCATCAGAAACTTGTTCACGTTAGACTTGAAGACAACCATATTATAGACAGCTGGAAAGCAGGAAAACGGAAGACAATTCCACAGGCGTGGAGTTCTAAGAAAGAAGCTTTGTTCATGGAATCTATGTTTAGGTTTAGGCACAGATAAAGAGTGGGGGGAATTATTGATAGTGCTTTCAACTAGACGAGTGTTTCTTGTGAAAGTTTGGCGAGAGGGGGCCATAGATTGAAGCTCAGTCGAACACTTTCCATGAAAATAACGATAAAGCAGAGACAAACTCACAACATCTCTTCTGTTAGATAGAGGTTGCAGCGAAGAGAAAAGGGCATCTCCCACCAGGCCACAAAGTCTATTTTGAACTCTATCAATGCAGGACAAGTCTTTTCTAGCAGTTCCTGCCCATATGTGGCAACAGTATTCCATCCTTGGACGTATAATCTTTTAAAATCACTATTATATATTAGGTACAATATGATAATCAATATAATAATAAATACGAAATCTGCACGAATTAAAATATATTTAAGCGTATTTTATGACCAAGCAGTACCGGGATCCCCTTTGCTTCTAAATGAATAAACGAATACGCGCTGGAAATTATTATTAAATAGTTTAAAATTTATTTTGATTGAACTACGTATTCGAGCCCAAAATAAGTATTTAATATATACTAGTATTTGAACCTCTAGGACTGATATTTCTAGTTTATGTAAAATTCACTTAATGTATTAAAATTCTTCTTTTTTTTTTAAATTACATTTTCACCCTCAAACAAGGCACATTGTCACTTTGATGTAGGGGGACATAAGCTACAGGGATACTATGCGGGGAGTTGGGCAGCAAGATGTCGGTTCACATTACACTTGAACTTCTGCATGTCAGTACAGTTGGGGAAGCAAAAAGAAGGGAATTCCAAAGTCTAGCTGTTCTGCGGAAGACACTATTGGAGTAGAAGGCTCTCTTACATCTAGGGATTTGAACTGTGAAGGGGTGGGATTTTGTTACTTGTCGGGTTTGTCGGGGGTATTTATGTAACGGGGGTACAAGTGCTTGCAGTTCGTCGTAGCATTCACCTTTAAAGTACTTGTAGAAATGGCGCGAGGCACAAAGGACTACAGAGAAATACGGTATTGACTTAGCTTAGGGTCCGATATCTAAAATATGCTAAAGCAAAACTGCCAGACGATAGCTTCAAAACGTGACTTATTACTTTCTTCGTAACAAGAATGGATTTCTAAATGGAAAGCCATTCTTAACATGGAGAAAAAATCGAAGGATGATTTCACGTTGATATAGAACAGGATTTCCCAACATTTTTCGGTAAACGCCCGGTTAAAACATTCGGATAGTACATGCATTCGTACAAAATAATGTTAGTAGTTGTGGTTGCACTAAAATTTAAGTGAAAATTAATAAATTTCGATCATGGGCAACGTCAGGTCTCTCTGCTAGTAAAAATATGTAGTGTAAGAACAGATACTAGACTTTGCTCCTAGCCAATAGGTTTCCCGTTCCATTTACAGATGTCAGTGTTTGCAATAATATTTTTGAAATTTGTCCGGAAGTGTCACCAGAAAACGTGCAATTATCCCCGTCGCCAAGCGAAACGCATAAAAGAGATAGTCTAAATTGTTACCGTTAGCTGTCACCTTATCTTGCATTCGTTGGAACGTCTCGATGGGGGAAAAGTGGGGATCCCTCGGTTAGGAGTTGGTCGGAGCCAGTGTGTGAAAAAAAAAAGTCAAGACGCAATGGATCTGATATAATAGAACAGATGTAACCCACAAGCGGCGAGGTGGGGTTGTGGAATAATGACGAGGGCGGGTCGGTTTATTTTGAGGGGAGGTCATTAATGAGAGTCTAAACGGGGAGATAAAGATTATTAATGCATTATTTTATCTTGCCTGACATCAAGACAATAAGAAGATAGGCAAGATTAATGATGGAAGGGCAGAAGTGATACAAAAAATACGTTTGTTTGAGTGTTGGTTTTCTATGTCTGTTGAACGGCGAGTCAAGTCGTTTGGAGTTAGTTAATAATGAAGTAGACTACCTATTGTAAAATATTTATAGTAGACGTGTAATCGAACACAAGATGCTATTTCATTGATTGAGATTGTCGGACTGACTTCTTCATCTTGGTTGTTATAGACACAACGCTTCGGCCGTTTTGCCCTCCGGCCTTCATCAGGTGTTTTGTAACGAACTGGGGAACCGTTTGTTAAGAGTCTCGAACCCAACCCTTTATTATTATTACAGGGGTACCGTGTTCGGACTCCAGCTAGGCCCTGGGACATAGTTGCTGATTCTCTGTTTTGAATGTTACTTTTCACCGCCTTTGTTCAGGATTGAACTCAGCACCTTTGGGTAACTGTAAACTTTGATACAACGTATAGGACCACCCGGCCATATGTCACCAGTGACAGTTCAATCCTGAACGAAGGCAGTGAAAAGTAACATTCAAAACAGAGAATCAGCAACTATGTCCCAGAGCCTAGCTGGAGTCCGAACACGGTACTCCCCTAATAATAATAAAGGGTTGGGTTCGAGACTCCTAACAAACGGTTCCCCAGTTCGTTATGAAACACCTGATGAAGGCCGGAGGGCAAAACGGCCGACACGTTGTGTCTATAACAACCAAGATGAAGAAGTCAGTCCGACAATCTCAATCAATGAAAACACCTCATCTCAAAAATACAGACAATTAAGATGCTATTTGTTTATATTCTGTGATTGTAGGCGGCGGCAAAATATATTTGACCCTGGTCCTGATTGGAGTTTTGTTCCGTCGACACGTTGCAAATTTCGTCTTATTTTATTTATTTATTTTTTATTTATTTTACTCACAATTATCTCAAACAAGACAAATTTGTGTGCTTTTACAACGTAAAAGCAAAATTCGAAAATCGAAATATTGGTTTTCAAGTAAATTGGCATGTCGCAAATAGTAACGCATCCAAAAATTAAGAAAACCCATAAGATAGAGAAATAATTATGGTAAAACTTGCGGAGAATGCTCTGTTTTACGGTTGTTGTAAAAATGGAATCGAAATTTTAATTTAATTTCGTTCCGCGTTTAATTCGGTATATTTTTACATTACGTCCAACTCATCGTTCACCTTAGATATGTCAACTTTTATAGGTATTCAGGTATGCTGACAAGGTTGGGGTGTCTATTCCGAAAGCCGTTCTTAACATGGGAAAGTTGGGGGAATCTATTCCGAAAGCTCTTCTTAATATGGGAAGGCTAGGGAGTGTTTATTCCGGAAGCCGTTCTTAACACGGGGAGGTTGCGGTGTTTATTCGTTGTAAGCATACTCGAAAACCTATAAAAGTCGACATTTACAATTTGTAAGGGTGAGTTGAACTTCTAAAAAAAAAAAATACTAAAAGGTATACCAAATTTACTTTTTTCGTTTAAAAATGAAATTATTTCTTTTTTATTAATAAAATTTTATTTTTATAAAAAAAAAAAAAAAAACTTGTACAATTGTTGAATGTTATGCTTTCGATTACTTTCGTTTTTTGGGGGAACAATTGAAAAAAAAAATGAAACGGAATGAAATTAAAATTTCTGTTCCATTTTTACAACAACCGTAAAGTAGCGCATTCTCCGCAAGTTTTACCATAATTATTAATGTAATAAGAACTTTTTGAAATCGAGCGAAACCAAGCGATTCCGATATATATATATATATATATATATATATATATATATATATATATATATATATATATATATATATATATATATATATATCACAGTGTCCCAAGAGAAGATGATGGTTAAACAAATTTTTGATTCTTGATATTTTTATTTTATTTTTTCAGATTGTCTAGAGTAAGCCTTCCAAGGTCATCAGGAGTCTTTACACTGCCGAGGTGTGGATAATTATCGTAGATTCGTATTTTCGGTTGAATGAGTCAATATCAGAAACTCAAAGAGCATTTCGACGAAACTTCAACACAAGAAATTCCCCTACTCCGAAGGCAATAAAAGCTATGTTATTTGATTTCATGAAAAAGGGTCTGTATGTGATCTCCCTAAATCTGGTAGACCTCGTACGGTAGGAATTGATGACATGACAGTTACGTAAGTACCATTTGTTTTATCCGAAATTCTATATGTATCTACGTGTGCCTGTATGTGTGTCTGTATGTGTACTAATTCATTCATTATGGCTTCCGAAACGGGTGGGCCGATTAAAAAAAATCATGCAAATGTACTTTATGTGTCTGAGAGTGTTCTTAGAAAAGTGTTGTATCGGAATGCCTCAGATAATATCAAAAATCGATAATCGAAAAAATCCGTTGGATTCTCGATTAGACAAGCCAATCAATCGAATTGATTGAAAAAATTGGCAATTGCACTGACTTCGATGTCAACAAAAGTATTGGAAGTGTAAAAAAAAAAAAAACGCGTTGGTCCTGATTTAATCCCGGGCAACGTCAAGTTCTTTTGCTAGTCATGAAAAGCATTCGAGGAAACTGGTAAATGGGATCGAAATGTTGCCGGTTGTTGATGATAAATACTTGTTCTTCCCGCGCAAAAGATGAACTATATTTTAAACTGCACCTATTATTTTTTTTTAATGAAAATCGCTTGAGACAAAGTATGAAGCCATTTAAATACCCATATAAATGTTTAATTTAACCCTTTAATTGCATACAATATACTCTCGTTATTTGTGAAGGGGGGTTATGTTCTTTACATCCCCTCTCCCAGAAATAGCGAAAAACTACAAATACTGGATGCAGTCTTAAAACATCTATGTAGGAGACTAGAGGGGGAACCCGGCGTTGCCCGGGTGAGGAAAGGTTTTATCGTAAAGGTATTGACCAACAGAGCCCTAAAAACAATGTTTTTTTTTTAATTGACTAATCCCCTAAAAAATGTAAATAGCGGTGAGTACCCATGCGAACGCAAAACAAAACAAAAAAGTAATAAGCAGGCTGGCAGGGAGGCTCGAACCTGTAATTCTAAGAGGAAAAGGAAGTGAGAAAAAAAAAGAACCATTTTATCGCCGCCGTTCAAATTAAGAACATTTCATGGCGTATGGTGACTTAGCAAAAATGTCAATGAAAAAACTGGCACCCTCCTTGTAAAAAACGGGCTAGTTGAGAGCGAAAGAATTAATGTTTTGGTCAATTTTTGTATATTTGTTGGCCGAGAGAATGAGCTTTCAAACGATACCAATTTTGTCATACTGGTCGCGTGGCTTGCGAGACAGACAGGTGAGATTGATTCAGCAGAGGATACAGTACTAAATGATTTTCAAGCATTTTCTAAATACACCCTTATTAATTTATACAATAGGGATTTTTATCTTTGATCCCTCAAATCAACAAAGATTAGACCATTCATGTAATGATCCGATCCCTATTCATTTTAATGTGGTAGTTTAGTTCTGTGCAGTTATAGGAGGTCCACCCTACCAGGACCTGAGTTCTCTTTTGGAAAGACATCAGATTATTGCTAATCGCCCGAGACGCCTTCAGCGGGGAATACCGACGGGGCTTCCCATGCAGGTTTTTGCAAATCAGAGTGCTTCTTTTCGGGAGCGCTGAATTCTCAAATATCATTTACGACCCCGCTGTCCCTGTTCTTGAAGTGGAAGAGAATTAACCATATTAATCTATAAATTAATACGATAGCGTGTGGGTAATTTTGTATATCACGCTTACATCTTTTTTCTTCCGAGTGACTGTCGTTTAATTGTTATGACTTTCCATTTCTTGTAATAAGTAATTTTACCAAGAATTCTTGATAAGTTTTGGTTTCGGTTTCGATTATAGCTGAAGTAACTTAAGTTATACATATATATATATATATATATATATATATATATATATATATATATATATATATATATATATATATACGTTCTATTTTTTATTACCGTATCTTTCTGTTAAGTTACATTATTGTTTCGGCTACACGGTCGTTTTTTTTTGGCCGATATAGCGTCCTCAGACTTTCTTTCATCCCAAAATAGCGAACATTTCTGTAAAAGAATTAGGACGCTACAGACAGCAAAAAAAAAAAAACAAAAAAAAACGGCCGTGTAGCCGAAACAATAATGTAACTTAACAGAAAGATACGGTAATAAAAAATAAAACGCATATTTGCTCTACAACAGTATTGAGCACTTTCTTCAGTTTTAATTAATTACCATCTCCACTAAATATATATATATATATATATATATATATGTATGTGTGTGTGCATATACACGCGCGCACACACACATACACACACACACATACACACACATATATATATATGTATATATATATATATATATATGTGTTAATCTTCATACATTTTGGTTTCTATTTCGACTCCAACTGATGTACCCAAGTCATATGGATATATTTTTTTATTTTATAAATCACAACTTTATAATACGTAAGAATGTATACAGAACTGACTCTATAATAATATATACGAAATCTGCATAAATTAAAATATATTTAAGCGTAATTTACTACCGGGTTACACCGGATATCCCTGCTAACTTGGATAAAATCCTTTTGCAGTTTAAACCAAAAAAAAAAAAAAATACAATAATATCAGGACGTCTCCATTTACATTGAACATCCATAGAATGCCAACATCCAGATATTATATATGAAATAGTCCGCTGCGGAATTTCCACAGGTCCCGCAAGAACAATAATAATATAATAATATTTCATACATTAATTAAAATGAATATTTGTAAGAATATGCAAATTAGCTAGATCCTTTGCAGATGAATGCAAGTCCACAACCCATGTATAAAGAAGTTGTATTTTCTTTTTTAAATAAATAGAAAAAATGTTTTTAATATGAATAGCAATACCAAATATATATATATATATATATATATATATATATATATATATATATATATGTATATATATATATATAGGAGTGTTGATTTACTTTTAAAATGCCTGACTTCTCAAAAATTAACTTTATTTCAAGTTAAAAAAAAATTGTATTTTTTAAAAATTTTTTGGAAATATTGTTCTCGTCTTCAATCTTATTATTTTTTTATTCTTTATTTTTTACAAGGTGGTCACCACTTATCAAGGCCCGGAAGCCACTCATAGATAAGGTTTATTGTAAGTACAGTACGTTGTACGTTAGTGTGGTTATTTAAGAGTGTCTACTTAAGGGGGCGGTTCATCAAGCGTTTGTTTACGTTGAACTTGAAGACATCCAAGTTGTAGTCAGGAGGGAAGCAGGCAGAACATCTCGGCCGTTGTAACCTCTGGCCTTCTTCTGTACGGAATAATAAAGGGACTTTTTTATTTTATCCAAGGCGGATCGCATTTCATCGTTCTATTAACTATGACCATTTGAATTAATTCGAAACTATCGTCCGGACTGATGATTGAACCCTTAATCCCCAGGGAAGTGTAACTTAGAACTGAATTTTGCTTCATAGTTTATTCGTTAGACCACGTGTCCTTACAGATTCCCGAGTTCGAATATATGCACCTGAAAAGGTCAGAGGTTATATATTGTGAGAAAAATTCAAGATGAGAGCAGTAGGCCGAATAATCTAAAAAAAATACCAATGATTAATCGTCGTCCTATAAATTCAGAAATATATTATCAAAAAAATTGTCAAAAAAATTGTCAAAAAAATTGTCAAAAAAATATATTCTCAAAAAATATAGTCAAACGATATATTGTAAAAAAAAAATTATTGTCAAAAAATCATATTTGTTAAAAAATATATTATCAAAAATATATTGGTAAAAAATATATTGTCAAAAATATATTGTCAAAAAACATATTGTCAAAAATATATTGTTAAAAAACATATTGTCAAGAATATATTGTTAAAAGATATATTGTCAGAAATATATTGTCAAAAAACATTGTCAAAAAAAAACTCATCTCTTTTGACGTCATCGATGTTTAAATAAAAACTACTTCGTAAAAACACAATGTCAACGAATGTCAAAGTGAAGACATTATATATTTAATAATATAGCAAATACAAGCCCAACGGGTCACAGCTTGTCTACTATTATCTTATTGGTTTACAAACAGTGAATCTTGTTTTGTAGACACCGAGTAATTTTACATTTAAAATGCTGTCTGTCATCCCAGATTATAACGAGCCACACAGCGAGACTTCGTTATCTCCTATCGCTAAATGGAATTACACTTCTCGGAGTCAGTTTCCATTTCAAATTCCACACAACCCACTAAAACGCTGCACAAGAGTCGGTCGACAAGAGCATGGAATATTAATTAAATGAAAATATGGCGAAAAATTAACGTATCTGACAGGATATAATCGAAACGAAGAACTGCTTCTATTTTGTAATTCGTCGAGACTCTAGGGCGAAAGTAAGTTGTACGGTGTGCCTTCAATAAGTTTCAGGACTTTTTTTCAAGACGCATTTAAACTTGTCGTAGACTTTTGAAAATTCAGTATGTTATTGCTAGAAATCTTTTGACATGACTGAGACCAATTTTTATGATTTCAGGTTCAAATGAACAGCTACAGAAGGAATTAGAATACACTCAACTAAAGCTTGATTGTCACAGCTCGCGAATTTCAAAAATGCAATCTGGACGGGAGGACACTTTGGAAGAACAGTATGCCACAAAATTCTGTTTTAAACTATCCCCAAAAGTGCCACAGAAACGTATGGAATGCTTCAGCCTGGTTTTGGACGATCTTGCATGAATCGTGCATCAGTTTTTTAGTGGCATAATAAATTCAAGGAAGGCAGAGTGTCTGTGATGGATGATGAGAGGTGTGGATTGAGTAACGAAAGTCATAACACCAGAGTTGATTGGTCAAATAAAGAATTTCGTCCTGTGTCTATAGAAACAATAAGAGAACAGTTTGATGTCAGTGTGGGAACTGTGTCAAATATTCGCGAAGAACTGAGGACGTGAAAGATTTGCGCGAATGCACCATTGTAACCTTTTGATGCTATTATACGTAGATGGGGTATACATCTCATAGGGGGTATTGAATACACAGGAGTATTAAACGGGTGGAAGGTAATAAATTGATATAATGTTTAGGGAGCAAGGATTTTATGTTTTCCCTTTTAAATAAAAATTAATGAACACTAAAGAACAAATAACAAAACCCCCTTTAAAACAAAACGAAATGGTTTCTTCGATTTAAAAAGTTGATCTGCTAGTTAAAAGTTAGGCGTTTGTTCGGCGAGGGCTCATGTGCCGATGATCCCAGTAAGTAGTAATCTTCTACCGCGAGAATGCACGAGCTGTTGTGCCCGGTAGACGTTGACAGGAAATAGAAATACTTTTTTCTTGCTCACCGGTTGTTCTCTCAGCTCGCTGACCGTAGTTCCTCCATTCTCGCTGTTTGAGAAGAGGTAGGTTATTGTTGATCGCTCGAGGCGCCCATGTCAGGGAATGTCGACGTGGCCGCCCGGGAAATTATTGTTCGGCCAGTATGCTCTTTCTCCAGAGCTCTGGTTTTTCAAATCACACTTTTCTGGCCTTGTGTCTAATCTTCTAGCTGCGGAAGGGAGATAAATAAAACATTTTTTTTTTTTTAAATCTTTTCATAAAAGCCACGTTAATTCGCTAACTTTCTGTTAGTTTCTTTCGATTAATCAACATTAGCTGTTGTTGTCAATCTCGAGGCGACCCTGGAGGCTGTCAGGAGCCTTCGGTAAGCATTTAGTTGGTCATTCTTGTTACAGTTGGATCTGTTCGTGTCCCTTGTTGTATAAGGACGCTAACTTTGCTCAAAATCAGAATGCCCCCTTTTTAATCAGATTTTTCGATACTTATCCGACGCATTCCAATAAAAAAAAAAAACTATTTAAGTACATCCACAGACACATGAAATACATTTGTGTGACCCCCCCCAAAATCGACCTGATTGTTTTGGCGTGAATAGCGATCGAACACACACACACACACACACACACACACACACACACACACAAAATGTCTAAGATATATATCCTCGCGTGGCTTTCGGAATTTGATAAGTGGTGACTTTCTACTAAAAAAAAATCATTTCCTCATCTGGTATATTTTATCACCACATCTATGATATACGGCATAATCACGTTGACACACCGGTTCCCGTCAGACACCGAAGTTAACCAACGTTGAGCTAGGCTAGTACCAGATGGGTGACCACTTGGGAATTCTAGGCACTGTATGTGCTTTCCGCTTATCTCGGCATTGTTTCCAGTAGTCTTGAACCTCCACTTGCCACAGGTATTCAACAATGTCGACTCAGGAGAGTTGTGGTTGGAGATTGCGCAACTCTTGCCACAAAACTTTTACGCGCAGGCTCCCTTACAGTGAGTATCCATAGTCTGTCAAGACTGAAGCAAACCTTCTATGATAGTTTCTTCAATAACAGAAAAAAAAGATTCTATTTTTGCGGAAAGGCGATTACATATCAGCAGCTTGAAAAATTTTCCGCAAAGAAGGATGTAAAGAAAAAATTGGTGCTTATGCAGAGAAGGTACCGTGTTGAAATATTAACGTTATATATTTAGACACGCATACTTAACATGGTTAGGGTGGGCGTTTGGTAGTTATTTTGCACTTTCATCTAACAGTTTAATAAACAAATGATACCAGAAAGACGGGGGAAGAGGACTGGTTTGTATTGAAGACTGTGTAAATGACACGAAAAAAAGAATTAGAAAAATCCGTAATGCAAAACGCCGAAAAAAATGGAAAGAGAAAGAGTTACATGGACAATTCATGAGGATTACAAAAAATGAAACCAATAAAAGCTTATGGGCATGGCTACAAAAAGGAAATCTAAACAGAGAAACTGAATCCTTAATACTATCTACACAAGATAACGCGATTAGAAGCAACCACAATAAAGCAAGAAAAGACAAGACACAAGAAAACAGCAAATGCAGACTCTGTGGACAAAGAGACGAAACAATAAACCACATAACAAGCGAACGCAGCAAACTAGCCCAAAAAGAATATAAAAAATAGACACGATCAAAAGGAGAAGGCAATACATTAGGAATTATGGAGACAACTGCATCTTGAACATCCAGACAAATGGTACAAGCTCAGACAGGCAACAATACTTGAAAGTAAAAGTCACAAAATCCTATGGGACATTAACGTACAAACAGATAAACCCATCCAAGCAAGGAGACCGGATGTCATAATAGTTAACAAGAGGGAAAAGTCCGGCAATATTGTAGATTTTGCAACTGACCACAGTGAATGTAGAAGTGTAGCTCTTTGATTCGGATCCATCGAAATAAAGACGCACACTTGGCCCATAATCTGTAGAAGTGTAAGCCATTTTGAGCTTCAGATGGTTCGCTGTTACACACAAGTCCTGGTAGGTGACTTGTTTGTAGTAGACAGTTCCACAGAACAAAATATTCTTACCGTGTCGAAACCCGGGAAAGAACATGTGAAATTGCACCAGAAAAGGTTTAATATTTATGAAGCAATTCTGGTTTCTGATTGGTTTGTAGCAGAACGTGAATTAATTTGATTCGTCAGTTCTTAGCAGCATCGTTTATAAATAGAATCGTCCGACTGTGTGGGATCATACCCCCATTATCAACCCAAAATATTGCAACAGTGAAGGTCAAGGTTACAGATAGCTGAGCAAATAAGCGAAACTAGCCAGAGAGAGAAAGGGGGTTGGAAGACGGAGAAAGTCAAGATAATAGTACAAGCACTCGGAAGGATACCGAAAAACTTTGAAATGGGAGAGATTGTAATCAGAAATGGCCGAACAGATACAACGTATAACAATAATGAAAACAGCTGAAATATTAAAGAAAACCTTTGAATGAGGAGACTATGAGCTACAGGCGCAAGCCGGACATATATCAAAATTGCTACAGACATAAAACATAAAGGGATATCAAATGGAATCATAACCATTGAAACTACATCATTATAAATTAACTCGCCCTCTCTCTATTTTTTGTAGTGTCACCAGGAACTGGCACCGCATCAAATAATCGAGGACGGTCAAGGAGAATGGAAAGACTCAGGAGAGAATGCACTAATCTCCCCTCCATTGGATGAGTGCGAAAAGGACTGGGACCTTGACGAAGATTATTGCCACTCAAATTCCAGTAAAGACATGTGGTCGATACCAACAAAAAATAATGGTGAACGGCTGTTGCCATAACGGAAATGTATTTGCAAATGTTATCGAAAGAGATGGTGAGTACCTTAAGTATCTGGAAATCTGGTGAGACAGGTTGCCACCCAGATTCCAGGTTAGTCTCAAACAGAATTCTTTAATGATGGCTCGTGTGAAAACTCCTAGGCTAATTACCACTCAAATTCCAGTGAAGACCAATAGCCGCTGCCAACGAGAAATCGATGGCAGCAGCTGTTGCGACAATGCAAATTTATTTCCAAATATTATCGAAAGAGGTGGAGAGTACTAGAAATCTGGGGAAACTTGTTGTCACTCAGCTTCCAGGGAACACCACAGTCTGTTTTCAAGGAGTGATTTTGATGACCTGTGTGAAAGCTCTTTGTGAGCCAATAATAATAATAATAATAATAATAATAATAATAATAATAATAATAATAATAATAATAATAATAACATTAATTATTATTATTATTATTATTATTATTATTATTATTATTATTATTATTATTATTATTTGTTCACCCAAAGTTTTTTTTTTGTCAACATACTGCGGTGTTCCCTGGATGCTAGATTGCAATAAGTCTCCCTAGATCTCCAGATGAGATCTGGGGAGACTTATGGTCGATAGCATTTGAGATCTGGGGAGACTTATGGTCGATAACTTTTGCAAGTGAATTTGCGTTATTGCGACAGCCGTTCACCATTGAATTCTCACTGACAACACACATTGGTGTTTGCTGGGACCTGGATGGCAATAAGCCCCCTTAAGGTCCCGATCGTTTTCGCACTCACCCAACAGAGGTCTGGTTAGTGCTTTCTCTCCTCGATCCTCTTTGACTCTTTATGATTATTTGCTGAAGTGCCAATTTATGCTGGCACTACAATTTTCTTTTCTTTTTTATTTATTTATTCATATTATTTTTTTTAATCGCATATCATGTTGTCTGGGTTTCTTTTTAACAAACTACGTAGTCCCTCAAAAAGGCAGCAACGAACTTTCTTTTTTTTTTACATAGGAGTCACCACTTATTAAGGCCTAGAGACCACTCGAGGATAAGGGTTAAAGAGTGTACAATATCAGAATCAGTAATCGTTAGTAGTGGAGATACGGTAAGCTCATCAAGAACTTGTTTGCATTGGACTTGAAGACGTCCACATTGTAGTCAGATAGAAAGCAGGCAAACGGAAGACAGTTCCACAGGTGTGCCGTTCTAAGAAAGAAACATTGTTTATGGAATCTACGTTTAGGTTTAGACGCAGGTAAAGAGAAGGGGAATTTATTGATAGTGTTTTCAGATAGACGAGTGTCTCTCGTGAAAGTTTGGCGAGGGGGTCACAGATTGGAGCTCAGAAGAGCACTTGCCATGAAAATAAACGATAAAGCAAAGGCGGACTCGCAACGTCTCTTCTTTGAGAAAGAGGTTGCAGGGAAAAGAAAGGGGCATCCCCTACTAGGCTACGAAGTCTATTTTGTACTCTATTAGGGCAGGATAAGGTCTCCTAGCAGCTCCTGCCCAGATGTGGCACTCCTGGACGTACCTGGCTCTTATATAGGTAGAGAATTGCATCAGCAGTAAGATATCTATTGGATCGAGAGAATGATTTCACAATTTTTCTAGCGATTTTGGCAACGGATTTGATGTATATACTCTCTATCAATTAACTCTTTTAACTTAGCTCGCATCCCCAGGTTAATTCCTTAATACTAAACTACCCTTAACCTAACACTGCATGCATGTATGCTGTCCCGCTGTTTTTAACAGTGTCGGCGACCACGGTTCTACAAATGGAAGAACCATGGTAATCTCGAGAAGACAAGTAAAGACGGTAGTTTCCCATTATTTCCAGACTTGATTCAGGGGTTTATCCCCCCCCCCGTGAATTAAACGTGCCCCCAGATACCACCCTTAAAATTTCTACAACTCGGCGCTATACCTAGAGCGCTAAGACTTTCCAAATGTTTACTCATGTGGAACTGGCCAGGTACTTCGTTGCTTAACTCCGGTGATCTGGCAAGAACCGGTGTGTCAACGTGATTGTACCGTATATAGCCTAACACTAACCAATCCGAAATTAATTCTAAACTAACACAAAACTGTTATATTTTTATACTATATAATATAATACTATTATATCAATATTTTTTTGTAAATATGAGTTTTTTATTCAGCCTGTTTTCTTCAGTGAAACACTAGCTAAATCCATCATTCGAAACAACCACACATTGAGCGTTCATTATTTCTAATCAATGGCTAAAGAAAAAATTCCGTCCCACCCCTTATTCATGGAAATATTACTTGCCAGACGAGTATGGCGGGCGGGGTGTCTTTTTGTAAAAAAATATCTATATAAAAATATGGCGATCCATTAAAATTAAAATAGCTTGCACAGAGCGACTTCCTTGAATTTTGTTTGTAGTTTCGAAACCCTCTGGAGCGAAAGTCGGTTCCAAGTAGGGCGTATGGGCTGTCGCGGCATGGGCACAAATAAGACAAGACTTGATGAAATACAAACAAATAATAAAACAAATATATCTTTTTTTATATAAAAAAACAAACAAACAAACAAATCAAAAAGAAAAAAAAAACGGAAATAAAAAGCAAAAAGCAGGAAAAAAAAAGAAATCTGTTTCGTAAGACATATAAGTAAACAAAATCGTATTAAGTTAAAAAGCAAAACTGATAAGTTTCAAGTATATAATCAGTTTTGGGAAAATAACAAAAAGCTCTACCTACGTACATACATGCATGCATACTTATAATATATATATATATATATATATATATATATATATATACATATATATATGTATATATATATGAAATTTCATACATACATAACATATAATATATATTTATAAATATATATATATAAAATTTCATACATACATAAACATACAATATATATATATACATACAATTTCATACATACATAAACATATGTTATATATATATATATATATATATATATATATATATATATATATATATATATACAGTAAGTTATAAAATGTATATGGCGATTAAGCTACACTGAATATTCCGCGTTTCATCCACTCTAGGACTCTTCAGGCTTATGTGCGAATTCTTTGGTTGTTTGTTGTTTTTATATGCGCATCTTCTATTGGGATTTTAGTTAGCCAATCAGCTTTCTAGTATCCACCGCGCCCTTCCTATCAGCCAATGAACATGCACTTATCGGACAAAGGCCTATTTGACCTTTGGTTGGCCTGTTCCTTTGTGTGTGCTCTATTTAGCCTGGATATTTAGTTTCTTGATCTGTTTTAAATCTAGGTTAGTGTTTCTTTTTAATGTTAGTTTATATATAAATATATATATATATGTGTACACACATATATTCACATATATATATATATATATATATATATATATATATATATATATATATACATGCATATATGTGTGCTCGGTTATGTATATTCATGTTTATTTGATTTAGTTTTTTAAATTTTATTTACGTGTAGGGACCTAGACGACCTATTTAGATTATGCCTTCATGAAAAATTTGCTATCCTGTACTTTAAAGAACAGCAACATCTATTAAACTGTAGAAGAGAAATAGCAAACAACTGTGTTTACAAGATAAAATTTACTCTAGGGTAGCGATACAAAATAGTTTAAAACTAAGAAAAACAATGGAAAATAAACAAATAAATAAATTAAATAAACATGAATATTTACTTCAAGGGTGAGAGTTCATATAGAAATGTTGTTTTAATTTGAATAAAATAAAATAAAATACGCATCAAGTGCGCTTGAAAGCCAAATCACAATGTAATATTAGGAAAATAAACAAATATTTTACTTGTTTGAAATTTATCATAAATATATTTCAAAGGTATACTCCATCTTCAGTGTGTTGTTTTCTTTCTTTTTTTCTTTCATTTCTTCTTCCTTGCCATGTTGTACCGTTGGAGAAAGCAATATGTTCCTAATATTACGTTATGATTTGGCTTTTAAACGCACTAGATGCGTATTTTGTTTTAAGTATTTACTGTTTTTTTATGAGACGTTTATTTTTTTTATTTTATTTACGTCTAGGGACCTAGACGACCCATGTAGATTATGCCTTCATGAAAAATTTGATATCCTGTACTTTAAAGAACCCCAACATCTACTAAACTGTAGAAGAGAAATAGCAAACAACTGTGTTCACAAGATAAAATTTATTTTAGGGTAGCGATACAAAATAGTTTAAAACTAACAAAAACAATAGAAAATAAGCAACTAAATAAATTAAATAAACATGGATATTTACTTGGAGCAAATAAATCTACATTACAACGTATTGTTTTACTGTGTACGTTTTAAGCGTCCCAATTGTTGTTTTTTTCGCGTTTAAATTAAGATATATCAAAATTTGAATTTAACTATAAGTATTATGCTATCTGTTCAGTGCACATTTACATATAAGTATGGCAAACAAACCACTTATAGTTCAATGGCTGTAATTTTTTTTTATCAAAAATAAACAATTATAAACAGAACGATGAATTATATTGGCGTAAAATTATCTAAATACAGTGAAAAAAAAAACCCCGGATAACTCAACGATAACAAATAAAAAAAGGTTTGTACTCATGCAGAGAGTGATCCAGACGTAACTCAGTGCACGCTCAACTTTCTTCGGAACATGACGTCAACAGCCGGAGTAAGGCGAGCGTCGCCGAGAAAATTCAGCCGTCTGACGAAATATAAAGCTGAGCCAATGACAATGTAGCGCGATGGTTTTTAAGGCGAAGCGCGTTCGCGCGAGTTGAAAATTCAAAGGAGCAGACGACAATTTGGAAGAGGAAGAAAAGAAAAGAAATTAGAAAAAAAAGCACACCATTTCATACTTTAACGTCAGAAAAAAGAAAAAACAAAAAATACATGAATTTTACAGCCAGAAGTTAGCAGCTCGAAACATCAACTGGGGTTCTCGACTTTTGTCAAGAAAAAAAATTACTGGCACGAACGAAAACTTGTGCATCATGTGGACAAGGAAAGGTAAGCGATGGCTATGCCAGGAGGTGTCAAGCTACCACATGCTGAACCTTTTATCCGGACTGGTACCTTTTTTTTTTTGGCAAGTCTAGGCCTACAATTGCCATTGTAGGCGTTTGAGCGAGCAACACAGAAAGACCTCCAGCGCGAATGCGGAATACGATTTACACACACACACACCATTAATAAAACAACGGTCTGAGGAAACAACAACAATATCTGTTTTAATATTAAAAAAAAAAAAAAATCTATCCCACCCAGTTTTGTTTCAATTTTTCTAGTTTTCAGGTTTTTCCTTGAAAAAAAAAATAAATAAAATAAATAAATAAATACATAAATAAAAAATAAAAATAAAAATAACACCCAAAAAACAAAGATAATTTTTTTTCCAATTTTTCTTGAAAAAAAAAAAAAAAAAAAAAAAAAACTTTACAAAAAAAAGTGTTTATTTGGCTTACCTTTGAACCTTTTCTCGAACAAAAAACTCGGCCAATGTCAAGTTTCTTTCCAACTCCCCCAAAAACATTTTTAAAGCTTTTCGGTGGTGCTGAAAACGAATATCACATTTAAATTTGGGGCAGATTAGTAGTTTTCATGATATGAAGAACTTTTTATCAAAAAGTGGGGGATCACTTTACTGTATAAATTTAACGTAAAATGAACACCCACGTTCTGACCACGTAGTAATTTCTTCATATCAAAACAAATTTAACTGATATTCGTTTTCAGCATCTCCGAAAACCGACGCTTTTTTTTTTTTTTTTTTTTTTTTTTTACTAAGATTCGTGCATTTTTTTTTTCATCTCATAATTTAGGACGCTAATTATGCTGTCAGTAAGTTTACAAAAACATACTTTTTTATTATACAACTTGTATAATTGTTCACAGGTGCTTCAGCAGTTAGATATTTCACAAAAAATCTGTTTACATTAGGGGGCTGTGGAGTCCCCTAATTTAAACAGAATTTATGTGAAATATTAAACGATTCTGCTTTAATGGTTAATGTCGGCACGTTACTTACGGAAAAACGGTTAATTCAACTACAGAAGCACCTGTTAAAAACTATACAAATTATATAATTGAATACCCACCTAATAAAAAAAAAAAGAAAAAAAAAACGCTCATGTAATATTACTGACGGCATTATTAGCGTCTAACTTATAAAAAAATGAACGAATCTCTTACTTAAAAAACAAACAAACAAACAAACAAAAAAACAGCGCCGAAAATCACAGTTAAATTTGTTTTATGATATGAAGAAATTATTTGGTGGCCAGGAAGTGGGATCTCATTTTACGTCAAATGTATATAAGACAGTATTCCCCCACTTTTTGAACAAGTAATTTCTTCATATCATGCCCCAAATTTAAATGTGATATTCATTTTCGCACCATAGGAGAGACGTTGCGAGCCTTTATTTTATAATTACTCTCATGGCAGGTGCTCGTCTGAGCTCCAATCCCTGGTTTCCCCTCGCCGATCTTCACGAAAAACACCCGTATAGCTGAAACCACTGTAAAAAATTTTCTCCCCTCTTTATCTGTGCCAAAACTAAAACGTAGATTCCATGAACAAAGCTTCTTTCTTAGAAGTGCACACTTGTGCAACTCTGTTCCGTCTGCCCGTTTCCCACCTGATTACAGCTTGGATTTCTTCAAGTCCGACATAAACAAATTCCTGATGAACCGCCCCCTTAAGTAGACATTTTATCAAATCTCAACATTAACGTACTGTATACACAAGAACCCTTATCCCCGAGTGGCTTCCAGGCCTTGATAAGTTGTGACCACTTTGTAAAAAAAAAAAAAACAAAAAAGAAAAACACCGAAAGCCTATAAAAGTCGTCATTTTAAAGTTTTTTGAGGAGTTGGAAAGAAACTTGACATTGACCAAAAAATCTTTAACATTATTTATCTAAAAAATATATGGTGCTAATGCAGAGAGTGATCCTCGCTATCGTATGTCCACGTTTAATTAAAGTTTTATGATGTTTTTTTTATTCAATTGTAAGGTAAGTACAGAATAGGTACAAAACACCCTCCCCTCTCCATGTTAAGAATGGCTTTTTAAATAACAGTGTTATTATTTCAGCACGAATCACTCTCTGCATGAGTATCAAATATATATAGCAAAAACAAAACAAAACAAAAAAATATTATTATAAAATTTTTCATTTACAGTTAAAAAAATTTAAAATTTAAGGTAGGTTTTCTTGTTTTGCTATGCTTTCATCGGCAACGCTCGGCTTAATTTCCACAGCGACGCTCGGTTTGCTCCGGCTGTTGGCGTCATGTTCCGGAGAAAGCCCGGTGGACTTTCTCTGCATGAGTACCAAAAGGTTACTTAAAAATTAAGAATAAGTGAAAAAAATTACCTCCGAATTAAAAATAAAAATAATAATTAAACTTAGAAGAATATTTGTAAATGAAAACAAATCTATTATAGAAAATATTTAATAACGTGCTCAAAGAATTAAACTATCACGGTTATTCCCCTTGGTTTTCTGGTTTGAAAATTAAAAGGTTTCAGATTTACGATAATAATAAGTAAATTTAAGTTAAATAAAATATAAATTGAAATGAAAATAAACTAAATAATTACATTTTAAATTATATATTTTAAATAGTACAGTATTAACGAGGCTAGTATGCCGAATAAGTAATAGAATCGAGCTAATTATTTTAAATGATTTAATGTGATATGCTAATAACCATAACCCAGTCGATGTATATGTGATGTGAAGAATGCTATATCTAGAAGTTACACATAAAAATAAATGTGTCCTTTGACAGCAGTATCCTACAATGGGCATTAATATTTCTTGACCAGCAGAGGTGTACACACACTATATACACTTTATATTTCTTTGATCATAGGGAGATGTACACACAGACAAACACACATACACGAACGCTATTACTTTATATATATATATATATATATATTAAATTGTGATTCAATGAATTTCAAAAAACTCATTGAAATGAAATGAAGTGGTTGAGTTTCATATCAAAGAATTTTTATTATTCTAAGCAAGAGAAAGAATACCTTAGAAAAGTAATCTCCTTAACCTATAGGGTTTCGATGTCTACCATCTCATCAGAGGAGAGAAAATATTAGCAAATTGAAATTCACTGAATCACAATGTAATTTATTTGCTCCATCTTGCATATCGAGCAATTATTATTTAGATGGGATAACTTAAAGAATATTACTGCCAGTAATATTTTGTAAACTTTACAATCTCACGTTTCCATAACAACTGATTGTTAAATAAAAGCTATTCTGAAGCATATATATATATATATATATATATATATATATATATATATATATATATGTTTGTGTGTGTGTGTTGTTTGTTTTGGTTTTAGCGATATGTTTTAAATGAATTCAATTATTTACGAAAGCGCATTTTATCTAAATGCCAGCTGGGAATAATTTTCCCTTTAACCAATTTGATACCCCTACATGGGGAGCGGTATATATTATTTTATTACATTTTAAATATTATATATATATATATATATATATATATATATATATATATATATATATATATATATGTACATATATAAATATATACACGGATAAGTAATCTCTATCTTTACTATTATATTAAAGGAACTTTGTGAGTTCGTTCCTGATGGACTCCAAAATGGCTGAGCCGATTTTTATGATATTTCACACAAAGGTACTTCATGTGGCAGTGTTCTTATGTAGGTTTTGTATTGAAATGTCTTCAATAAGTACCGATAATCGATAATCGAAAGAGTAAAGTTTACACCTTACACAGTCTAACACCTAAAATGCAGTTTACAATTTTTATTAGAACACAAGTAAAAAGGCCCGACATATAAAATCAACAGTAGGTTCTTTGATATAACAGGGGCGCGTTTGAAATGAATGTTTCTGTTTAGAACACAATCATGATACTTGACTTTTGTATTGTTAACTTTAATTCAAGCCATTATATATACCACTTTTTATTTTTATAAAATCAACAGTAGGTTCTCTACAGTGCAATGCAAAGTAATGTATTATAGACTAATTTACTCCCGGGAGGCAAGTGAAGCTTCCTTGTGGAGCACCGCAATGGGTCCCCAACTAGAGCAGGCAATTACTTGATCTGATTGAAAAATGGGTGATGTGTCCGATTTCGAGGACAATAAAAAATATGGGAGTGTTAAACATTCGTTAATCATCATTCAATCGCAGGCAACATCGGGTCTTCCTGTTCGTGGAATCTAAGTATAAAATCCTACAAAATCTGTAAGAAAATGTGTCGTAACGCAATAGTAAAAGAAGAAAATAAAGTCGAGGTGGGTTTAACAAACGAAGTGTATTAATATCACAGGTACAAAGGTAGGAATGCGGGTATAACTGATTAGCGCTCAGCTAGGCAGTGGAGTACTGTCGCTACTTCACACCGGTGTAGACATTACTGGCACTATATATATATATATATATATATATATATATATATATATATATATATATATATATATATATATATACTAGCAATGGGTGCCCGGCGTTGCCCGGGTATTTGGACGTGTATGCTGAGCAAAAAAAAACAAAAAAAAAACGGTAATTTTTTAAAACTTTGACCCCTATTATGACCCGTTAAAATAAATTGTTTTGGGTTAAAATCAAGTTATTATGTTAGATCCATGTCCAAGGAACCAATATTTAAAATATCAAGTGTTTAGACCCAAAATTGTCAGAGGAGTTTGGTAGAGTTCTCAAAGGAAAAATCGTTGAGCTTTGACCCCTTAACAGCCAAATTTCTGTCCGAAACCCGATCACATAGATTTTCCCAAAACCCAGTACCCTGTATATCAAATTTTGAGTCTGCAGACTAAAAATTGACAGAGTTATTGCGTAGGGAAATGTACACAGACACACACACACACAGACACGTTCACTTTTATAGATATACTAGCATTTCAGCCCGGCGTTGCCCGGGTGTTTGGAGGTGTATGCTGAGCAAAAAAAAAGAAAGAGTAATTTTTTTTTAATTTGACCCCTATTATGACCCCTTAAAATTTATAGTTTCGGGCTCAAATCACTTTATTAAATTAGATCCAGGTTCAAGGAACCTATATCTAAAATTTCAAGTGTCTAGACCCAAAATTGTTGGAGGAGTTTGGTAGAGTTCTTAAAGGTCAAATCGTTGAAATTTGACCCCTTAACAGCCATATTTCTGGCTGACACCCGTCACATCGATTTTTCCAAATCTCAGTACCCGGTATTTCAAATTTCGAGTCTATAGACTAAAAATTGACAGAGTTATTGCGTAGGGAAATGTACACAGACAGACAGACAGACAGACAGACACGTTCACTTTTATAGATATATAGATATATAGTGAGAACCGGTGTAATTTCCCTTCTGCATAGAAAGGCCGGTATAACAGAAAATAAAACGGAAAACTGGACAAAATATATGAAGCAGACTCATATTTTGCCTTTTTTAAATTTACATAAAATAAATGGCATATTTGATATTTCATTGATCTACGTTGATTGAAATAGAAAACTGAACACCCGCTAAAAATTGAACAAGTACTTTTATTAAAATCGTTGTCATAATCTGAATCCCTGGTGCTTAATCGATAATAAATCGAGACATTTCATAGGAAAGCGGATCTGATGACAAAGAAAAAAGAAAAAAAAAATGATAAATGACACAAGGACGCAAGTTTTGAGCATTCGAAGAGCATCAGAAATAACGTCTGCGATTTGGTCTCGAAATGTTTCTCCGGGCTATTTATCTCCCTTTCACGACGGCAAGATGCGACACAAGGTGGGGAAAGTGGAGTTAAAAAAAAAACAGTGCCTTGGAGAAAGAGCAATCTCGCCTGCTAAAAATACTTGCGCTACCTGGTTGGCATTCCCCCGTAGGGGCGACTCAGGCGATTAAAAAACGGAAACCCCTTTTTCAGAATGTGAAATGGCAAAAGGGTGGACCGCCTAGGACTGCACAGGACCATACACCTCAGCCAACAGGGAACAATAACCTTAACAACTCCGACTCCAGGGTAGGAACGTCAATACCCCCGAGGAGTAGCAGGCTGACCTGCAAAAAGTGCTTGGGCAGACCCGTCAGCATTCACCGGTAAAGACGCCTCAGCCGATTAGCAACAAAATAACCCTTCTTCGAAGAGAGAAGGCAAAGCCTGGGAGGGTGGACCTTCTAGGACTGCATAGGAACAGCATAACACTGCAATCAACAAGGACCAGGTCATTACAGGAATGGTGTAATCTCTGTGTATTTTGGAGGTCGAGGATAAAGATCCCTAGCTAACAATGGCAGAGACTGTAGTAGCTTTAGGGTCGAGAGAACCCCCTCCCAGCTTTTTCCGTTGTGGGGCGAGAACCCCCAACCCTATCTATTTATCATTTACATCGTACTGAGGTCGACCCTCGCACTTGAAGGTAGTATACGCCCCTTTCTACTGAAATTGATATCATCTACGATATCCCTACCGGCACGTCTTCGACTACCAATGATAGGACTTCTTAAAGTGCTGCTACTGCTCCTTCGTCAGAATCTCCAGCCTTTCAACCCGACGGACCTCTAGATAACATATGTCAGGTTGATAGAGAGAGTTGTGTGACAGCACTGATTCCGTTTAGTCTTACCGGCGCCTGAGTGTCATTCCAGACGAAGGATGGCCCTACGGTCTCGTCAGACCCTTGGAACGGTCAGGGCGAAAGGCTTTGAAATGGAAAGGCAGAAAATGGGTACAGATGGCAAGATGAGGAGGAGACTGTCGAAGGATAAAGGAGAAATAAGTTGAAGAAAATAATAAATTTAAAAATAGAAGGATCCATTCTAAGATACAGCCTTTCAATCTAGGCGTTTAAAGACGAAGGTGTTATTTCAACTTAAGCATGACAGAACAACGAAGAAGTTATTTCAAACTTATGCGTGACAGACCAATAGAAATGTTATTTCAAATTAAAACATGGACGCCCAACGACTATACTATTTTAAAATTAAACATGGCGGGCCAACAAAAATGCCATTTTCATCTTAGGAATGACAGAGCAACGAGGATGATATTTAAAACTTAAGCCTGGGAGACCGACGAAAAGACAAATTTGTCAACAATACTCACTTTGATAACATATATAGGTATGTGTTTTCTGGAGTAGATAGAATAGTTTCTCCGCCATTATTTTAATCTGATACCAGAAACAAAAATTCGGTTTCCAACATAAGTTTGACATGCGAACCAACAGACAGTCTCGTAAAAAATACTTGATAATGATGATGATGATAATAATAATAACAATAATAATAATAATAATAATAATAATAATAATAATAATAATAATAATATCCATTAATTCAATTCGCGAGATTTCAAACAGAAACATCCCAGACTTACAAGCCAACGTACCGACAGAGTCTATTATGAAGACTTGTGGACGCATCCTGGAAGTATGTATTTATTTGCTTCCCCACTGAGAAAATTAGGCACAAGGCCGTTTTTTAATGTGGAGAGAGAGGGAGGGGGAGGGAAAAGGGGGACCAGCTCCCGAGAGGTGGGAAATGGGAGCTGGATAGTAACTGTTGGTATGAAGGGTTGCCCCTACATTGACCAAGGTCTGATATGTGGGGTTACCCCTACATATGGTCTTTGCTTGCAGTATCTCCTGGAACAGATATTACACTTTAATATGGAGAGAGAGGGAGGGGGAGGGAAAGGGGGATCCAGCTCCCGAGAGGCGGGAAATGGGAGCTGGATAGTAACTGTGGTCTGTAGGGTGATCCCTACATTGACCAAGTTAAGATATGTGGGGTTACCCCCACATATGGTCTTTGCTAGTCATAGCTGGTCTGTGCTAGTCATTTTTTTTTTATTTATTTGCTTCCCCACTGAGCAAATTAGGCAGGAGGACGTCTTTAATGTAGAGATAGGGGGAAGGGGGAGGGAAAGAGGGGATCCAGCTCCCGAGAGGTGGGAAGTGGGAGCTGGATTAGAAACTGTTGGTATGAAGGGTTGCCCCTTCAGTGACCAAGGTCAGATATGTGGGGTTACCCCCACATATGGTCTTTGCTAGTCATAGCTGGTCTTTGCTAGTCATAGCTTTGTAGCATCTGTCGGAACAGATGGTATTTATTTGCTCCCCCACCGAGCAAATTAGGCACAAGGCCAATTTTTAATGTGAGGAGTGAAGGGAGGGGGAAGGTAAAAAGGGGACCAGTTCCCGAGAGGTGGGAAATGGGAGCTGGTTAAAGGTCAGGTATGTGGGGTTGCCCCCACATCTGGTCTTTGCTTGCAGTATCTGTCGGAACAGATGGTATTTATTTGCTCCCCCACCGAGCAAATTAGGCACAAGGCCGATTTTTAATGTGAGGAGTCAAGGGAAGGGGAAGGGGAAAAGGGGACTAGCTCCCGAGAAGTGGGAAATGGGAGCTGGTTAAAGGTCAGGCATGTGGGGTTGCCCCCACATCTGGTCTTTGCTAGTCATAGCTAGTCCTAGCTAGTCATAGCTTGCAGTATCTGTCGGAACAGATACTACATTTTGATCCTGGTATTTATTTGCTTCCCCACTGAGCAAATTAGGCACAAGGCCGTTTTTTAATGTGGAGATGGAGGGAGGGAGGAGGGAAAGGGGGATCCTGCTCCCGAAAGGTGGGAAATGGGAGCTGGATAGTAACTGTGGTCGTAGGGTGATCCCTACCTTGACCAAGTTCAGATATGTGGGGTTACCCCCACATATGGTCTTTGCTAGTCATAGCTAGTCTTTGCTTGCAGGATCTGTCGGAACAGATGGTATTTATTGTTATTTATTTGCCCCCCCCACCGAGCAAATTAGGCACAAGGCCAATTTTTAATGTGAGGAGTGAAGGGAGGGGGAAGGGAAAAGGGGACCAGCTCCCGACAGGTGGGAAATGGGAGCTGGTTAAAGGTCAGGCATGTGGGGTTGCCCCCACATCTGGTCTTTGCTAGTCATAGCTAGTCATAGCTTGCAGTATCTGTCGGAACATATACTACACTTTGATCCTGTCGCCCGTGCCGCGCAAGAAGGCGGAGCATCCTGGAAGTAGAACAAAAGAAAAGAAAGATACAGAGAGAAAGAGAGGAGAGGAGAGGAGAGGAGAGAGAGAGAGAGAGTGTGGATATATATGGGAAAGAGAGAGTGGATATATATGGAAGAGAGAGAGAGAGAGAGACAGACAGACATACAGACAGAGAGAAAGGGAGCGGAAGTGTGTGTGTGTGTGTGTGTGTGTGTGTTTGTGTGTACGTGCGTGCGTGCGCGAGAGAAAAAGAGATGTCAACATGTTATCATTTTGGCTGTCTCTTTGCGCTAGACGAACGTCGCTTCGAAAAGGAAGGAACGGTGTAGACACGGATGTCGTTGACGTTATTGTAGAGAAAGACCATAGCAGTGAATGATTGATTCAAACAGTAACGTTGTACAAACGAACAAGTCAATGATTAACTGTATCAGAATTTTGGGGGAATTTTTGACACTCCCAACAGAAAACGGCGAATGAAATATTAAAAAAAAAAAACCTCGTAATTTCTCTTTTTAAAGTAGGTTATTTATTTTCTTTATAGGATATACTTCCAAAATAAACTATTAAAGTTGTTTAAAAAATAATAAAAATATATTTTTTTATTTTTAAAAACAGTGTTTACAAACTTTTTTAAGAGAACCGATTTAAAAAATAAATATTGCATAATTTGCTATTAAACCTGTTATTTTTTTTTAATTTGGTCTTTGCTCCTCTCCTTCATGCAGCCATTTTTTTTTTGTATGAAATCAATTGAATTTTATGAGTTAATTTTTTTTCAATTTTTAAACTTTAAAAATCTATCAAATGTTTTCTATTGATTCAATGTTTACGATATTTTCAGGGCCAATGTGAAATTTTATACTCTTTCCCATAACCCGAATATAATATTTTAGACAAATGTTTTTTTTTTAAATTCACCCCTCCCCTATTTTGAAATGTTTATTAAAATTTAAATAATTAATTTCCTCACCAAAGTTTTATATATCACAAATTGAAGATAAAAGATCAATAAATAAAATATTCTAATTTAAAGCAAAAAAAAAAAAAAAAAAAAAATAGAAGTGTTATTTGGAAATTTACCTGCAAAGTCTAAAGTGTAAAAGGTTTGTTTTTAAACCACGTGGATTTTTTTTAAGTGAAAGCTCATGTTATGCTTAGATTGTCAAGTAAATATTGAACGTTGACGACACTTTTTTCTATTTCATTCAATGTTTTCTGTTTTTAGATATTTAAAAAAATCACTCGATAAAGAAGGAATAAAATATATTAATCAAAAACTCATGTATTGCATTAACAAAATAAAAAAAAATCGGGAGAGTGTTTTTTTTTAACGGAAAATACTGATAAGTGAATGTGTTAATTTTTCACCTATGGTGGCCCCAAAATACTAATTTTGGTTTACAGCACGTAATAGAAAGAGACATTAATTGTGGCGCTCCGAAGCCACCGGAAGATAAACTCGAAGAAAACCAGACATTTGTCTCCCTTTATTTCACCAGTGAAAAACATCTGAGATCGCGGTTTTTTTGGAATCCTTGTTTAAAAAAGTATTTCATTTAAAAAGGACATGAAATATGAGTATAAATATGAATAAATTCTTAACAATGAAGAATGGAAGTACTTATTGAATTGTAATTTTTATAGGTAAGTGATTTTTTGGAATTTATATATATATTTTATAACCGAAGTAAATAAAATTTTATTGATTTTCTTTAAATCTTTTTTTTTTAAGAGAACCGATTTAAAAAATAAATATTGCATAATTTGCTATTAAACCTGTTATTTTTTTTTAATTTGGTCTTTGCTCCTCTAATTGAAAAAAAATTAGGGTTTGAATTTTTTTCAAGTAGCTATAAGCTTCGAAAGATAGTAAGCTGAATTATTCAAGTTCTAATCACGCATTTTTAATGGCGGCTTCTGACACTGCTAGTCAATGATCTCCCCCTCTCCCCTCTTTTTCTCTCTCTCTCTTTCTCTCTCTCTCTCGAAATATATATATATATATGTATGTATATATATAAAGCTGAATGTGTCTGTATGTGTGTGTGTGTGTGTGTGTGTGTGTGTGTGTGGTCACAAATAGGTTCCTATATCGTTGACTATTTTAAAAAATGATTACATATAATGATAGAAGATGTATCGAGGCACAGGAATGGGTATGTTTGATCTGGCAGAACGATGGTTCATTAAAATTATGGGGTATGCGTTCTCGCCTGATCCACAAAGTAGGGAAATAAAAAAATTAAAAAAAAAAAACGTTTACAAGTGTTTTTGATATAGATGTACATAATAATACTTTGATAAGTATGTTTTAACTTAAATAGGATGGTATAATAAAATTGTGGGGTCTTCGTTCGCGCCTGGTCTCCATAGAATGGAAATATGTCACAAAGTTTAACAAGTTTTTTTAATATAGATCCACAGAATATTGTGATAAGTGTTTCAGAGTGAACAGGTATAGTATAATAAATTATGGGGTTTATCTATTTTATTTTTACATTCATCATATTTTGCTTGGGTTTTGATACCCCAAATTCAACCCAAATTTACTTTTCATAACCTATCATACTTTCATAAATCAGAGTCCATTTTCTATAGGTTGTTTTTGACCCAGTCAACGACGGGTTCTTTTGCTAGTATATATATATATATATATATATATATATATATATATATATATATATATATATATATATATATATATATATATATATATCTGTGTGTGTGTGTGTGTGTGTGTGTGTGTGTGTGTAATATCGATTGAAAACTCATTTATGACTGTTCTTTAAGAAGTTATTGTTTTTAAAAGAGACTACACCCCATAATATCCTTAAAAAATATTTAGCTGACAGAGTTTGCAGTGGGGTCAAAATTGAAAAAAAAAACAGATGAATGAAACATACTCTTGCTGTTACTTACGCACATGCGCAAAATTAAACATTCGACGCTCAAAGTTGCTTAATTTTTTACGCTCTGTATTTATCTGTCGTTAGCCCAAACGGTAACAACGCTGGCGAGATAAATAACGACTAAGAATTTAGCGCTTAATATCCTGGTTTCGACTCTTGCTTGTGATACTAAACATATTTCTTTAATAACTTTTCAAATCTTTTTTACCCTAACCACGGCACGGTGTCACTTTGATGTAGGGGACTACTACCTGGGACGTAAGTTGCAGGGATACTATGTAGGGAGTTGAACAGCAAGATGTCTATTCACATTACACTGGAACTTCTGCATTTCAGTACAGTTAATCAACACAGAATTGTCTCTATAATAATCTATAATATAAATGTCACTTGTCTGTTTAAATGTATGTATGTATGTTTAAACGTATGTGTGTATGTATGTATGTCTGTTTAAATGTATGTATGTATGTATGTATCGCAAAACCTTTCGGCAGAGGCGATGGGTCCTGACAAGATCTGAATCATTTTGAAGCCCGACGTCTCGTTGGACAAATATCGAAATATAGGCCAAAAACATTAATCCTCCTTCGTAGTACGGGTTTCGAGCCTGCCTGCCTACTACCACTTTTTTGCAGAACACACGCCTCCAAACACCTGGGCAACACCGGCTACCCAAGCTAGTAATAAATAAGAAATCTGGATGAATTCAAATATCAAATTCATGTATATTTTACATACGGTAGTGTTTCACTGCGTCACAGCTCATCAGTGTGGCTAGACAAGAAACTACCTGAAGCCAGGATAGAAACATGTCCTCCTAGACGATTGTCGGTTCTTCTAATGCGTATAAGAGTAGTTTGAAGTGATTCATGTTTGGCAAGTTATAATTTTTTTGATTTGGAACCTCCTTTTTGGCCCCTTAAAAAATATTTTAACCGGTTAAAGACCCATAAAAAAGCGGTCGACAAAAATACAACATTTGAGCTGTCTTACATCGTTCTACGACCCACTGTTGCGGAGGAGATGCGATTTGAATATATATATATATATATATATATATATATATATATATATATATATATACGTATGAGATGGATAGACAGACAGACATAGAATAGTTTATAAATGAGATTTTGTATTTCTTTGAAATCCTTTGAGATTAGGTTTCGTGATTTGTGTATTCTATTTCTATTGCGGACTGTTATCCTCATCTTCATAGTTGTTGTTGTTGTTATTGTTGTTGTTTCACTACGTTTCGGCCAACTCGTCATTTGGTCTCCTACAGGTGGTTAAACGCGACGAGATAGAAATGCTTAGTCTTGTAACTATATCCCTCAGTAATTACTACCTTCGATAGTTGTTGTTCTTTCATCACATTTTTTGGCCAACTAATGCTCTGGACTGCTGTCTTCAGACAATTATCACCTGGAACCTTAGAGACGCAACATCTCTACCCAGCGCGCCAACAACAACTATGGAATGCAGTAATTACTGGGGATACAGTTATTAGATTCAGAATTCCTCTCCCGTCGCGGTTAACCACCAGAAGAAGGCTGATAGATATATACATACATACATACATACATACATACATACATACATACATACATACATATATATATATATACATATATACATACATATATATATACATATATACATACATATATATACATACATAAACATATATATACATATATACATACATAAACATATATATACATATATACATACATATATACATACATATATATACATATATACATACATATATGTACATATACACATACATACATATACATACATATATACATTATATGGAAAAATGCGCGCATGAAAAGTAATATTTTTAAGATTTTATTAAACCTGGAAAAGTAAAGGACAAGAAATTCAACCTGGAAAAGTAAAGAACAAGATATTCTAGTAAAGTAAAAAATAAGAATTTTTTAGACTTAAAATATTGCAGCTAAAAATAAAATTTGAATATTGATAAATATTTTATTTATTATTTGCATATGTTGTTGTTTATTGTTGAGTTAGAAAGGGTGTCAGTCGCTGGATTGAACTTATTTCCCCCCTATTATTTGCATATATTTATGTAGTGAAAATTGTTTGAATAAAATTAATTCATTAGTTAGTTAGTAGATGGAATTAATAATTTTATAATTTACATAAAAATTAATAATTTTATTATATCATAATTAGGATCATTTAATTCATTTTTTAGCTGCAATATTTTAAGTCTAAAAAATTCTTATTTTTTACTTTACTAGAATATCTTGTTCTTTACTTTTCCAGGTTGAATTTCTTGTCCTTTACTTTTCCAGGTTTAATAAAATCTTAAGAATATTACTTTTCATGCGCGCATTTTTCCATATAATCCATGATTTTCCAGGCATTGCTATTGTATTAATATATAAATTTATAATATTTATTTATGATTGTCAAAAAAAAAAATTAGCTCTCAAACACACATGTATGCAATATTTATCATTCAATCACAGTAGTTCCGAGCCAGGGTCTCTACCGAGACTGCGATTCATGAATTCGTGATCTGTATAGAGCGTAAACTAACAAAAAAGAAGATGGCACTCGGTGTCTTTTTAGATATTGTTGGAGCTTTTGACAACATACCCTTCAGTAGTATGTTCAAGTTGCTACAAGAACTCAATGTGCCACCAGTACTCATCCGATGGATTGAGTATATGGTGAGGCACAGAACAGTTCAAGTAGAAGTATTGAGGGCAACTGATAAAAGGGAAGTAGTTAAATGAACCCCCAAAGTGGGATTTTATCACCTTTACTATGGAACTGTATGCTGAATCCTCTTTTAAAGTTCGGTTTTTAAAATATAAAAAAACGATACACGGGATTGAACCTAAAATCTTTCCACCAACCCTCGGTACTCTAACCGTTACGCTAACATGTCATATTGGCAAAATCGCAGTAAAAAATATTTATATACAAAAAAAAGTTATGCAAAATAAAAAAAGCGTTAGTCACTTATGTACTTACTCTCCTGTTTGTGAACCCACATATTTTGTTGTAACTTTTTTTCTACTGAACCAATTCTCGAAATTTATTTTTTTAAATGTAGCTAATGAGGTGTTCTATCCAACTATATAACCTGTTTGAAATTTGGTTGCAAACGGAATTAGTGGTGGGGGTTGGAATGTGTCTCGATTCATTCAATTTCGGACTTAAGCATATATTCAACCACTACCGTGGTTGAATGATACATATATCCATACATACATATATATATACATATATACATACATATATACATATATATATACATATATACATACATACATATAGATACATATATACATACATACATACATACATAAATATATGATGATTGAAACGTCTTGTCAGGCGAGTGGCACTCTCTCAGACACTAAAAGTCCATGAGCCCAAAAATGACTTCCATCGCCACAGGACCTTTTTTATAGACAAATACCTGAGGGAGTATCTATACACAGATGATGTTACAGAGTCTTAGCTTTGTACGACAGCTAAGTCTGTCTCTGCGTTAAAATGTTGAGATACAGCAACAAGCAAGAGCAAGATAGCCAGCAACAAGTTAAGCTGCAGATCAGCTTAATGCGGGTACTGGTCTCCCGCTTTATGTTTTTTTAAATCAGAGATCTGCTTCTCCGAGAAAGGTTGCCTTCACCAGGGCTTACGGGAGAACTCTCCACCCCAGCACACACGCATACACACGCATACACACACACACACACACACACACACACACACATATATATATATATATATATATATATATATATATATATATACTTGCAGGACGCCCGGCATTGCCCGATCGGAAAATACGGTTGAATATGATATTTTGATGAATGCAGATTTTGTATTCATTATTAAATTATATTGAATCCAATACATGTAGTAATAATTTGAAAAGGAAAAAAAAATGATTCCCGCGCAACCACCGAGAATAGAAACAAAAACGTTTAGTAATTGTCTGTATTTTTGAGATGAGGTGTTTTCATTGATTGAGATTGTCGGACTGACTTCCTCATCTTGGTTATTATTGTCACAACGTTTCGGCAGTTTTGCCCTCCGGCCTTCGTCAGGTGTTTTGTATCGAACTGGGGAACCGTTTGTTAGGAGTCTCGAACCCAACTCTTTATTATTATTATTATTATTATTATTATTATTATTATTATTATTACGGGGGTACCGTGTTCGGACTCCAGCTAGGCTTTGGGACATAGTTGCTGATTCTCTGTTTTCAATGTTACTTTTTTCACTGCCTTCGTTCAGGATTGAACTCAGCACCTTCGGGTAACTGTAAACTTTGATACAACGTCTTAACTTAAAAAAAAAAAACTTACAGAAACAGCTCATATGCTCGGACATAACAACCTACTGAGCAAACCAAGCATAGAGCTGAATGCAATTTGGACACCTCTGATAGAGAGAGAAAACCTTGAATAACAACATAGGTTTAACATTAACAAAAACCAATTAAGAATTGCCCTAGTGACATATGGCCGAGTGGTCCTAGACGTTGTATCAAAGTTTACAGTTACCCAAAGGTGCTGTGAAAAAAGTAATATTGAAAACAGAGAATCAGCAACTATGTCCCAAAGCCTAGCTGCGGTCCGAACACGGTACCCCCGTAATAATAATGAAGGGTTGGGTTCGAGACTCCTAACAAACGGTTCCCCAGTTCGATACAAAACACCTGACGAAGGCCGGAGGGCAAAACGGCCGAAACGTTGTGACAATCGTAACCAAGATGAGGAAGTCAGTCCGACAATCTCAATCAATAAAAACGTTTAGCTTACGATTTACTTTGTCCTTTGACGTTAATACCTGAGTTATGAAAACATGTTTGCTGCGAGGCTAAACATTAAAACATGAACCAATAATATTCCGTTACGCATGCATATTCGTAATGCCGTCGTTCGACTTTCACCTGACAAATTTCATTGTTTTAATTTTCACACTTTTGCTCTGATTTTACCCGGCTCAAACCCAAATATATAGGGTATATAAAGTTTTAATGTTTTTAGACAAAAAACTGACAGAAGAGTTTGGTAGGCAAATTTGTTTAAACATATATATATATATATATATATATATATATATATATATATATATACACACACACACAGGGTGTCCATAAAGTCCGTGTGCGCCTTAAAATATTTATACTTTTATTTGTGATTGCAATAGGAATAACATGTAAAAAGGATTTTATTTTGGAACAATTCATTTTAAAATTGCTCACGGACTTTATGGACACCCTGTATATACGCATACATTGTTTGTGTTTACTATGACATTTGTTTTAAGTCTTTGTATATCATTAAATACGTTTCCAGTTGAACGTCATGGCGAACGTACAGATCCAACATACCGCTTACTCTTGTAATTCTAACGTTATTTTTTATTGCCTTTTATTCGTTTTTATTTAACGTATTTTTTACCCTCCCCCATATCTACTTATTTATTTCCCATCTTTTTCATCTGTTATTTCATAATGAGGTCATCGGCTTAGTCGGAACCATTCCAACCCTTCCTGTTATCCGGTGCACGGTCATAAAACGGATTCTCCCGTTTTTATTTAATACGCTCTTTCTTTTTTTTTTTTCCTTTTTTTTATAATAATACCGTTCGGTTGGGGTCTTTTCCTTGCTTGACATTGAACGCCAAAGATAGTCAATATTGTCGTAATAAAGCATTTTATTTCACGTCTGCCTAAGAAAAAAAAAATAAATGAATAACAACTTCTACCAAACGGAAGGAAGGTTCCTATTTAGTCATAAAAAATTGGTTTAACAATGTATGGACACAAACTTTTAATGTCACACACACACACACACACACACACACACACACACACACACACACACACACACATACACATATATATATGTATATATATGTATATGTATATATGGTGCTCGGAAAACCCGTCTCCGGAAAACCCGTCTCCGGAAAACTCGTACCCGGACCCCAACGCCCTTTTTGCTAGGTAGGAAAACTGGTCCCTTATTGAATAAATATCGATTGAAAACACATTTTATTACCGTTCTTGAAGGAGATATTGTTTTTAAAAGAGACAATGCACCCCTCCCATAATATTTAAAAAAGAAAATTTTTAACTCTTGCTTAAAAAAAATAAACTTGATCACGGAGTTAAGATACGAAAAACGAAACCAAATATTTATTTAAAAAATACTCCAGTTTTAACACTTTTTGTGTCATTACGAAACAAAAATAAAGAAAGAAAACACGTATTATCAAAGAAAGCAATTATTTTATTTAGAAGAATTAATTTAGTTTAAATAATTCTTGTGTTATTTCAAAACAACAAAAAGAAAACACAATCCTATGTAATTTTGGTAATGCGCTGAAATAATAACGTTATTATTTCGAAAGCCAGGAGGGGAGGGCATCGTTTAAAAGGCATTTCGGGTGCACTTGTGCAGTACTTAAAAATATACAAATTTATTTTCTTAGGAAGATAATTGCTCGAAAATAGAAAATTAAAGAAAATATTAAGGTAGATATAGTTTTAAAACGACCCCCCCAAAAAAAATAAAAAAAAATTGTATATTTTTAGGTAATAATGCACATCCCATAATATTTAAAAAAATATTTTTACATGTTTATTGTTTTAAAAAAATTAAATTGATTTTTCTAAGTTTTCGTTTTCTACCTAGCTTTGTAAGTTTTTGGTGTTAAAACCTATTTATATTTTATTTTGTTAAAAAGAAATAACAAGTAATGTCGCACTCGACATTACTTAGTAAATAATTTTTAACAAAAAAAATGTCCGAAAATTAAAGAATGTACTGAGGTAGATATAGTTTTAAAACGAGCCTCCCCCACGCCCAAAAGAAAATAAATTTGTATATTTTTAAGTACTACGCAAGTGCCCTCGAAATGACTTTTAAACGATACCCTCTCCTCCCGATGTTAAGAATGGCTTTCGGAATAATAACGTTATTATTTCAGCGCGATACCAAAATTACATAAGACCGTGTTTTTTGTTGCTGTTTTGTAATAACACAAGAATTATTTAAACTGAATTAATTCTTCTAAATAAAATAATTGCTTTCTTTGATAATACGTGTTTTCTTTATTTTTGTTTCGTAATGACACAAAAAGTGTTAAAACTAGAGTATTTTTTTAAAATAAATATTTGGTTTCGTTTTTCGTATCTTAACTCCGTAATCAAGTTTATTTTTTTTAAGCAAGAATTAAAAATAAGTTTTTTAAAATATTATAGGGGTGCATAGTCTCTTTTAAAAACAATATCTCCTTCAAGAACTGTAATAACATGTGTTTTCAATCGATATTTATTCAATAAGGGACCAGTTTTCCTACCTAGCAAAAAGTGTGTTGTGTGTGTGGGGGGGGGAGGAGTTTTCCGGGACGATTTTTCCGAGTACGAGTTTTCCGGGTACGGATTTTCTGGAGACGAGTTTTCTCGGGACGAGTTTTCCGGGCACCCTGCCAGATATATAAAGTACATTTGTGTGAAATAAAAAAAAATCGATACAGCCGTTTTCGAATCAATAGTTAACGAAGTCACACACTCACACACAGAAAATGTTACTTGTATATATACTTTATATATATTTATTTTACATATATAATCCTTTCTCCTCTTTCCCCGCGCATGCGCATCACTGTTACTACACTGATGAAGACTGAAGGATCGGTCGAAATTGTGCACTTGTAAAAAAATATTTTTTAATTCTTTTTCGTTATAATATTTTGTATTCCTGCACGTCTCCAATAGAAAACGATTAAACGAAAGATAGAAACTTGGTCGATTTTTACGACGTGCCCCTGGGTATTATAAACACCCCATCCTCTCAATGTTAAGAACGGTTTTCGAGGTTGTGGGGATGTTTATTCCGATAGCCGTTATTAACATGGAGAAGGTGGGGTGCTTATAATACGCTGGGACACGTCGTAAAAATTGACCATAAATTTTTATACTTTTCGTATTCTTTGTTTATACATTTTCATA
>NC_136511.1:2765009-2777509 GCF_053919585.1 Euprymna scolopes
GATTAATAGTGTTGTGAGGTGTCTTAAATAAATTTCCAGACATTTTCGTATAAAAACGTTTATTGATAGTATATATATATATATATATATATATATATATATATATATATATGACACTCTAGTCTCTTCGAAGTCATCTCCTCCGGCTGCAATGCCCTTGATGGAAGGCTCCATGGAAATTTTTTTTGTGTTAGCATGTCAATGACCCTCGTCATAGCTTCTTTAATCTCCTCAGTTGTCTCATAACGACAGTTGCTAAGGTTTTCCTTGAGCTTAAGGAATTACGAAACGTCCCAAGGAGCAAGGTCTGGATTATAGGGAGAGTGAAGAACTGTGTTGAGGGTGAGGGACTGTCTTGATGCTTATCTTGGACAAATGGTCTGTGACAAGGATGGGGTTTTGAATTGGCCCGATTTGAAAAGTTCCAACCTCTTCCGACGAAATTTCTTACCGAACTCCCTTAAAAAGTCAACAGAGTAGTCCTTGTTGACTGTTTGTAAATCATGCCTGTGTTGGCAAAAACAAAAAGAATCATCATAAGTTTCCGGGTTGATTTGCTTAGTCTGATCTTCTTGGGTATAGGGGAGATAGCATGCTTCCACTGGGATATCTGTCTTTTGGTCTGAGTCGTAGCAGTAGATCCAGCTTACATCGCAGCTCACCAAAGCATCCAGAACTGTGGGATCTGAATTGATCAGCTAAATCATCCCCCTGCTATCATGACAACGTCTTTCTTTCTGATCTTTTTTGAGCCTCTTGGGACAGACTTCTTCACTAAGAATTGCGTATAGAGTTCACACACTGACTGAAAACTACAAACATATTGTCTCTATAGACACACGGAGGTCATTACTCATGAAAGTCTATATTTTTCCAATCAAATGACATCCTTAATAACCCACAATTTTCATCATCCCTGGAAGACTCCTTGCCTCTTTGACACTTTAAACAATAATGATCGATTCATGTAAGAAAGTCTAAAATCCATCCGAACAATTCAATAATTTTCTGTGGCATCTTTTCTAAGTTTCCTAATATCTAGATTGAATATTTTTTTAATTCCCGAGGTTTTAGTACGGTGTATTCTAATTCTTACGGTTTATATTTATTTGAATCTGAAATAATAAAAATTGGTCAGACATCTCATAAGATGTATAGCGATTACATACTGAATGTTCAAGTGGTTACAAATATTTTAAATCAAGGTACAAAACATTCTGGAAACTTATTGACGACACCTCGTAAGCACACACACACACACACACACACACATATATATATATATATATATATATATATATATATATATATACACAAATATATATATATAAATATATAAATATATACAAATATATATATGTACATATACCTACATATATATACATATACATATATATACATATAAACATTCATATATATGTACATTTATATATATACATATATATATGCATTTATATATAAACACTTCCATATACATAGATATACACAGCAATACAAAATTATACATAGAAATACATACATATATACATACATATACATGTACTTAAATATGCAAACATATACCTACATAATTACATATATATATATGCATACATATACATATATATACATATGCAGATATACATATATATACATATATATACATATATATATATACGTATATATGCGTGTATATGCATGCATATATACATATATATATACGTATATATACATATATATACACATATAGATACATAGATATACATATGTATACACATACATATATACAGAAATATATGCATACATATATATACACACATATATGCATGCATATACGCATATATACATACATATATACACATATATACATGCATATATACATATATATATACATATACACATATATTTACATACATATATGCATACATATATATACATACGTATATATATACATATATATGCATATATATACATATATATACATATACACGTATATATACATATGGATACACATGTATATACACATGTATATACATATATACATATATATACACATGTATATACATATATATACACATGTATATACATAAATATATACATATATATATACAAATGTATATACATATATATATACACACATATATACATATATATACATATATACATATAGATACATATATATGGTGATTGTCATTTCTTGAAAGAAGAAGACCATCTTTCCCTTGCTTAATTGTTGATTATATATATATATATATATATAACATATATAAACATATACACATATATGCATATATACATATATATACATATATATATATGCATATAAAGGTTTAATGATTAAAGTTAAATTCTGTAGATTAAAATATATACATATATATTTAAGTTAAGAATTTATTTCTTGAAAAAAGTAAAATATGGAGAAAAATGATATTTATTTCCTTAATCCATGAATTTTCAATAATGGCTCATATCATCAGAGCAAATGAAATGCAACTAGCAAAATGTTCAGCTTCGAATAAACATGTACACTAAATATATATATTTGTAGTCATCGGCATACAGTCCTGCTTCCTTGTATCACAACTTATCAGTACAGTAAGACCCGCACATCTCCCGATTGAACCTAGAACCATCGCGTTGACAGTCAGAAGTTCTATCGCTCGCCCCACAGGAGCGGCGCTCGTAAATCCTCTTGCCAAATATCTATTTAAACAAACATCTGTCCACCACTACACCCCCATATATATATATATATATATATATATATATATATATACATATTTATATACATATATACATATAAGCATGTATATATAAATATATATACATATATACACATACATATACACATATATACATATACAAACACATATATACATATACACACATATATACATATATACACATACATATACACATATATACATATACACACACAAACATATATATATATATATATATATATATATATATATATATTTAAACGAACGGATAACGATGAGTTTACAGGTATACCCTCGTTTTGTTGGGAGACCAATAAAAAAATAAAACAAAACTTTTAATAAAACAATTTAAGTGGAATTAAATTATTAAATAGAAATTTTGTAGCAATAACTAGAAAAAATACAAATAAACATTTTAAAATTTAAAGGGAATTAAATTATTTTTGCTTTTATGATTAATATTATATATGTTTTCAATTATATTTATTGTAAATAAGTATTATGTAATGATATAATGTTCATGTAATACGATTACACTATTGTATAATGATATTTAATTTGTTAAATGGTAAAAGGAGGAAAAATAATAATTACATGGCTAGGATTTTATAAGGGAGAAATTAGCTTTAAGTATGAAAAACTGGTTTTATAGAATTTCTCGATATTATATAATAAGATTTAACAAAAAAAAAGGAGTTATATATACAAAAAAGTTAATAAAATAAGTACCTTTGTGAGGGAGTTGTTCTATATAGTTTTTATTATTACCCGTAATGAGGCCCATCGGTGCGCGAAGCTTCGTCGATAAAGATATTTTTATAAATCTAAAAGAGATCGTTGGTATTTGGTACCATTTTTTTGAAAGCTTAATTACTGGTAAGGAGGAATTGCTTTTAAATAGATACGTATGTCGGTTATTTTACTTCTAAGGTATGTAATATTGAATCATAATGAAAAAGAGACATTTGTTAGTGAATTGTTTAAGGGTCGAATCTTGTGGTTTCTAGTAAATGATTTATTTATTTTTTATTATAATATGTAAGTTTATGACCATTGTCTATTAATCTATAATATAAATATCGCCTGTCTGTTTAAATGTATGTATGTATGTTTGTGTGTCTGCCTAAAACTTTATACAGAGGCGACAGATTTTCACGGGATCGGTATCGTTTCGAAGCTTGACCCTTCTGACGACACTTATCGAAAAATTGGCTAAAACCATTACTTCCTTCACCTGCATCTAGGCAGTTTTCTACAAGGACGGTAGTTTTTTTTTTGTTTTGTTTTTTGCGTCGCTAATTTTGCAAGTCATCCTATCAGTTGGAATGCCTTTACTAATTTTAAGGCCCTGGATATGACCTTAAAGTATATCCAGTGGTGAGGGCCAAGCTTGGGGGCTTTGGGGAGTGTGGAGCCACCTTTTGATTGCCATTGCTCCCAGGTCCACTCTGACCCGGAGTGGTAGTACCTGTCAGGGTCCTAACTATGGGTTAAATAGAATCCGACTTGAAAAACAACAAATATATTCTATTAAAAAAATTTTCTTAAAAATCTTTGCATTCGGCATTAAATAACCTGAAAAGTAAAACAACAAAAAAAACAACAACTAATTTTAACGTTCCCAAGTCCGGTCGCGTCATGGAGTAGGGGTCACACGTAAGGTTAACTTCCACTTTTTTTCCGCATTCGCGTCACGAGTTCAAGCCTGCTTGCCTACTACCACTCTTTTTTTTACTCAACATACACCCCCAAACACCCGGGCCATAATAAAAGTTTTAGTTACTCATTCACTTTTTGGGCAACTTATTTTAAATCGACATAGACTTAATGTTTCCCATTTTATCTTAAAGGGAATTTTCATGTCTTTTAGGTATTATATGTATTTTGCTAGGGTTGTTTGGTTTTTCAAGGATCTATTATTAAAAGAGTGTTTGTCTGTAGATATTCTATGATTAATTGGTCCTGATGTGCATCCAATGTATACCGCTTTAGATTTTATAGAATTGTAGTTATTGTTTTGAGGTGGACTGATGGTTGAATTTCTATGCAAGATGTGATGTTGTGTTATATTATTAGACGCATTTATGAGAGTGTTATTGCCTATGGATTGTAGTATTGTGGGCCATTTGTTATTGGTTATCATTAGTAGAATTTTTTGCAAATAGTACGTACTTTTGTTATTACAGTTACATAGGTTGGTTATTTATGTTTTGTATTTTCTGAAATTTTCTGTTGTTATTGCTAATTAATTGTTGGTTTAAATTTGTCATTGTTAAGTAAGAAATTTTAACAGAGTTTTTATTCAATATTTTGATGTATTCACTTGTTTTTGTTTCTAATAATCTTTGGTTATATTTGTGTTAATATTCTTAGAGTAAGGGTGTTAAACCACAGGGTATTTTTATGTCTATTTTTACGTTTTTGGTAAATTGCTGAGGTGTGTTAGTGTTTATGACTGATTTGAATGGTTTCGTTTGGTTTCGTATAGTAGTTTGTTTTGTTTTCGTATTTTTTGTAACATGCTATTACATTTTATTGGGGTTAAGATTACTGTAGTTTTTTTTAATTAAATTTATCTCATTATGATTTTTATTTTGGTATTTTATTTGCATTTACAATGGTAAATTTTTAATGGCATCGTTATAGTATTTTGTGTTTCTATCGAATATAGATTTATTGGAAGATACTCCTGAGATTCTTAACTATTGATTTTAAGATAGATTTTGGATGATTTGATTCGTTATGGACATGTAGTACCGATTGATTGGGTTCATGATAAGTCTGAAAAGTATAGTTATCCAGGTTTAGTGTTGCGTCCAAAAAAAATACTATCTGTTTATTTGGGACAATTCTTATGATAAGCCCGTAGTTTTAAAGCGTCTGTGTAGAGGTGTAATTGCTCTTTTGTAATTTCTATTTGTGGAGTTAATTATGAAAAGTGCATCGTCTCTGTAAAAGCTCCACCCCGTCCCGTCAAATTGGAATTGGCAATGGAGTGTTTTATGAATTTCATTCAGGACGAAAAAGCTCATTGATCGGTAATCTGTGCTAAGTCAGTCGATCCCATTAGAGCATTGATGTTGTCGAGAGTATTACTTCTTGTCCAATATTTATCGTCAAAACTCATGAACTTTCTTGCGAATAGTATTAGATTAGTTTCGTTCTTATTTATATCTATTATTTTTGGGCCATTAAAAGGGATTTATTTAAAAGAATTGGAGATTTACATTGGTAGAGCACAACGGATTCATGATACTTGATTTGGCATTTTAAAACTTTAATTCAATTTAATTCAATTTCAATTTCAATTAAAAATCAATAATCAAAAATCAATAATTAATAAAAAGTCTCATTTTATAAAATCAATTGTAGGTCTTGTGCAAAGTAAACTAAAATGTTTTGTGGATTATATCACTGTGGGGAGGCATGTGAAGCTTCTTGTTGGTGCACTAGGGTGGGTCCTCAACTAGTATGTATATGTATGTATAAATATCGTTTTGTAAGCATTTACACGCAAGCTTTCATGGTTATTGAGAATCTAGAATTGCAACAATTATTTTTACAGATGTGTAGACCTACGCATGGGCAATTTCTACTTCAAAACGTTCATCTTTCAAATTAAGCCTTTTCTACTTAGAATTTAAATATTCGAGTGTAATATGGCTGAGTTATTCTGCTGATACACGTAAACTTACGGATGTTTTTTGTTAGGCTTTTTTTAACTATTCGGTGTTGACGATGCCTCATCAATGAGAAGTGTCCAGTGCTTGTGTTTCGGCATTATAACCCTTTCGTTGCTTATGTTTAATGATAGTTCTGTGTTGATGAGGGCGTGGCCTGGTCCATGGATATTAGCCATGTCAACGTATTTCGGTATGACCAAGAACCAGGCCTGTAGTTAATATAAATTGGTGTATAAATGTTATGATTTAGCTAAGGAATAAAATGAAGGAATATATGCGGACGTATGTGTATAAGAACATCCAAACAATTGAAATATTGAATTACAAGAAGGGTCACTAGATTGTAAGTGCCATCTAAAACATCATTAGAAGTATTTTTTTAATTACATTTTCACACCAAACAAGGCACATCGCTACTTTGATGTAGGGGGCTACTATCAAGACGTAAGCTACAGGGGTACTATGTAGTGAGTTGGGAAGCAAGATATCGGTTCACGTTACACTTGCACTTCTGCATGTCAGTACAGTTGGGGAAGCAGGGTCCTGGAAGGGAATTCCAAAGTCTAGCGGTTCTGGGGAAGAAACTACAGGAGTAGAAGGCTCTCTTACATCTAGGGATCTCTACTTTGAAAGGGTTGGGTTTAGCTGCTTGTCGGGGCTATCATGCGTATTTACGTTGAGGGGGTACAAGTGCTTGCAGTTTGTCAGAACATTCACCGTTAAAGTACTTGTAGAACAGGCAGAGGGGTGCAAGATTTCGTCGATGGAACAGAGGCTGAAGCTTAGATGACAGTTCAGGACCTATCATATTGGCGACTCTCTTTTGAACCTTGTCCAGGAGCGTGATACTAGTAGCAGATGCATCAGCCCAAATATGATAACAATACTCCATACACGGGCGTTAGTAGCTTTCTATCACGGTAGAGAGAACCTACTTTCCTCACAGCGGTCCTGGGAATAGTGTCAATGTAATTGTGCGAACTCATGTTTCCTGTGAACGTTAGGCTGAGGAGTTTAAATGATATACTTTCAGATAAAGAGTCTTTGGCCATTGCTATTCGTGGTAGTGAAGGTTTCTTGTAGTTATTGAAGGAAACAAGTTTAGTCTTGGTAGCATTGAATGTGACCATCCTTTTTTATCCCCATTCCACTACAGACTTTTTATATAAAAATCTGTCTGTCTGCCTGTCTGTCTCCATATTTTCAAACTCTATCTCCTCCGAAACTAAAAGTTACAGAACAGTGTTAGGAGCCTGAAATGGTTTGATTTTTTTTACGAACCGTTCTTTTATGGGTCTATAGCTATTTAAAATAGTTTTAAGTGGTTAAAAATGGGTCAAAAATAGAAAAAAATCGTTTATATGTCGTACATTAATCTTAGTTTATTTTCATTTTTAATTTTTAATCAGTTCATATGCGTGTAACGTTGGTGCAGTGGTAACGCTACCAGCTTCGAATGGTTCGGTTTCGATTCTAACTGATGGCATCTAACTGCCTTTTTTTTTAACTTTTGAAATCACTAATCTATAATAATATATATGAAATTTGAACAAATTAAAAAAAATCTTATTAAAGCATATTTTACGCCCGGGCAAAGCCGGGTGCTCCCCCGCCCCGCTAGTGCAAAATATATATAAAAACATATTTTATAAGAAAACATTTTTGTAGAAGATAAGAATATAAACATTAGTTACGTGTTTGGTAAAGAATATTAAAAAAAATACTCGCAAGGCTTAGAAATATGCAAAGCAATATGTCCATAGTATGATGATACGTGTATAAGTAATATACGTATGTGTATATTTTGTAGCGGTGCATTCTGTATATGTGTGTATATGTGTATATGTGTATATGGCGTATATGTGTATGTGTGTATATGGTGTATATGTGTATATTGTGTATATGTGTATATTGTGTATATGATGTATATGTGTATATTGTGTGTGTGTGTATATTGTGTATACGTGTATATGTGTATACGTGTATGTGTGTATATGGTGTATGTGTGTATATGGTGTATATGTGTATATGGTGTATATTGTGTATATATGTATACGTGTATGTGTGTATATGGTGTATATGTGTATATTGTGTAAATTGTGTATATGCGTATACGTGTATATGATTTATATGTGTATATGGTATATATGTGTATATGGTGTATATGTGTATATGGGGTATATGTTTATATTGTGTATATCTGTATATGTGTATATGGTGCATATCTGTATATGTGTATATGGTGTATATCTGTATATGTGTATAGGTGTATATGGTATATATGGAGTATATGTGTATATAGTGTATATGTGTGCGTTTACCTTTTTTTAGTGTGTGTATAGCTCTTTGTAGTAGTTCGTTCATGTTTGTCTAACTTGGGAGTGATTATGTATGCGTGCGCGAGATAAATGAAGCTGGTATGTGCGTCATTGTGAACCTCCATATTCGCTACCGATAGTTAAAACTTGCTATCAAACGGACTGGAGAAAGAAAAAGGGTAACTAATTCGGATCATTTGCGTTTTAGTGATCATCGGTATTCCTTCAAAGGGAATCACTCGATGGTGTATTCGGAATGATGCTGTGTAGAATATAGTATAGTCCGATGCCGCGTGGATAGCAAGCGTTCTAACCAGTTGCTGTGTTAATTCATATGCCCCCACGCCCCTTTTTTGTGTAATGTATGGGAAGAATAAATACTTGCGTTACATAAAAAATGACAAAATTATTTAAAAAAAATAGATGACTAACAGCCATTAGCTATAATCGAAACTGAAACCAAAACTTATGAAGAATTCTTGGTAAAATTATTTATGAAAAGAAATGGAAGTACATAACAATGAAACGACCTTCATCAAATCTCCACACTAACGTAATGTACTTGCTATAACCCTTATCCCTGAGTTGCTTCCAGGCCTTGATAAGTGATGATCACTGTGTAAAAAAAAATGTAAGCGTGACACAGAAAATAACATACACACTACACTAGATATATAAAAACGCCATTATTTTTTGCAGCAACCTAATACAATAACTTCTAGAGGCTTGCAATTAATAAACAGATTTAGAGATGGTGGCAAACTAATCTACCTAATTAGCATAAGTACAGGAGAACACATAACTTTTCACTCAGAACAGCTGTAATGTCTGACAGACTATGCACAAGTAAATACTTGCGTTACATAAAAAATGACTAAATTATTAAAAAAAATAGATGACTTAAGAGCTATCAGCTATAATCGAAACTGAAATCAAAACTTATGAAGAATTCTTGCGCACGCAGACACAAGAAGGTGGACTAGCCACTGAAAGGCTAGAGGATGGGAGAGGCTCACAGCCAGTTTTGTATTCTACATTTTTGTTTATTTTGCTTTTTTTTACCCAAACATATTGACACTTTGAACGTATAGTTTCACTATTTGTTAAATTTTGAAGTGGCTGGGGAATTTTGAGGTAAAAATTCGAAATGTCTCCAATCAAATAATCTTCCCAGCCAGAATAAGCGTTGTAGTGAAATACGTTATCTTCCCAAAAACATTTTGAGTTGGCCTTGTGTCTAAGTTTTTTTGTTCATGTTGAATTTACATTATATTTTTAGCATGAATAAAATATTTAATATCTCAAAGTGTAGTATCTGTTCTTCAGATGCTGCACTACACATTTTGGTCTTTGTTAGTGGAGGAGAAGCCATTCATGGCTGATTCCTTTTTTATTTTTGTTACTGACAAGAGGAGCTGTTTTCCCTCCACATTAAAAACCGACCTCATGGCTAACTCTGTCCTCGTTGGGAGGCAAGTAAACAATAAACATTGTAAGCAAGAAAGAAAAATTCGAGAAGGTCTATATATCGAAATTCTGGTGGGTTTTTTTTTCGCCAAATTATTTACGCGGAAACCAATAGGTATCCAGTGTTCATATCATTGATATGAAAATCGCCCAAGTATCAATACGCCAACCAAACTACAACTCAACATAACATAATATATTGCGCATTCATATAAACAAAATATATCTCTCATGCAATTGCTATATGACAACTACAAACATAGGTTCTGCACTCTGGTACTTATACAGAATACAAGCCATGCTGGAAAAATACCATTATTATTTAGAAATCTATTCTTAACATGAGGAGAGGTTTGTGTTTTGTAACTATTCTGTATATAGCTGTATTTTTTCTCTAATTACCGTAGAAACACACATATTTAATGCTGGGACGATTAATCGGAATCGAAATATTTTAGAATATATTTTAGAATATTTAATGTGCAGATAATTTTATAAACGTAAAAATATACTTTTGAGGAAAAATCTATCGCTTTTAGCTTTACTGATAAATATTTATTAGTTTATCATTGTTACCAGCAAAGGAAGATGTTGTTTTAAACAAAATAGAATCAAAAAAAGAAAAAATACAATTTAAAGAATCGTTTTGGCATCGGAAAATTGGTACAAATTTTTCCGATTCAGATACCGATTATGGTTTTTTTTTTTTTTTAAATATTCCGATTTTTTCGATTAATCGTCTCAACACTAATTTTTTTAGAAAACTATTTTAAAATAATGCTCATCTGGACAAAGTATTTTCTGAAAAGAATTGAATCGAATTAAATTTACATTTTTTTAACGGCATGGTGCATCAAATTACAAGAAAAACAACAAATACTGACGAATCAGAATAAAATATTTGTTTTAGTAAAAAATACACCATCGCTGATAAAGGAAGGTCAAAAAGATCTTTATTCGTAACGATTTATAAATAAAATATATTTCCCGAAAAGTACACGCGTGTGGTTTCTTTGTTTTAGCACATATCCATACTCATTTAAAGTTTTTAATTATATTTGGCGGCTTCACGTAATTGTTTCTCCGCGGTATACACGTTTCGTTTCGTTTCACTGAAATTTTACTATTTATACAATCTCCAATAATGGTATTAAATGTTTTTTAAAAGTATTCTTCAAGTAGCTTGAAAGTAGAAGACTCCTACTTGAGTTTATCACGTCTACTAAAATGTTTTAAGTGGAATTGTACTTAAAAATAATAATTTAGTTTCTATTTAAAATGTAAGAATTAAATTGAGCGTTGAAACAAATAAAAAAATCATACGTATCAACTCTCCGGAAACAGCTTGTGAGAGTCAAGCCCACTACAGAAAAAAGAAATATGACTAAAAACTGTGCATATGAAATCTTATGTCAATGTAGAAAACTATACAAAGGTGAGACGTTCATCCACAGAAAATATGACTAAAACATAAATAAAAACACCGAAAAGTCGTTGTACCTGGAGAGATGGAAAAATCAAGTATAGCTGACCATATCTGGAAGGGAAAGGGAAACCATCTACAATTGTGGGAAGAAATAAAAACTATAGACAGAGAAGAACGGTGGAGAGTAAGACGACTTAAAGAAACAGCACATATGCTGGGAATAATCAGTTACTAAGTAGAGCTTGTATAGAATTTAATACGATATGGACATCATTAATTATAAACAATAGATAATATATACAAGTAATAAGTATAGCGATAGATATACACTAATATATAGTAATAATTAGTAATAAATAGTGATATTTACAACTAGGAATAAAGATATGTTTAAGGCTCCTAAAGTTCGTACCAGGATTCGCCGTAAGGATCCGTGGCGCAGTGGTAAGAGTTATTGGAAAAAATCAATTGTAAAAAGTAATATTTCTTAAAGGTTCAATCCTCAGTGTGGCCGACAAGTGCGAATTATTTAGGACCTCTATCAAGTCATGGCTGACGGAACGAGAGTATGCTACCTTCGGGAAATAAATAAAAGGGTTCTGCTCAAAATTCCGTCAATATTCCTGAGTTTGACAGAACCATTCCCGAGTTTGACAAGGTAAACTTGAAGAAGGTCCGCGGTTACCTCGACGGAAACGTTGTGAAAATCACACTTAAGATGTGAACAGTAGCCCGACGAATCCAAACAATACGGATATCACTCTTTCTATTATATATATATATATATATATATATATATATATATATATATATATATATATATATAAAGTAATGTGATTGATAATTTAAAATTTAAAAATCAAATTATAATTAAATTAAAAATCCGTTTCATAAGAAGGAACAA
>NC_136511.1:2782509-2790009 GCF_053919585.1 Euprymna scolopes
GAATATAAGTCGAAGCAGTGTATTAACTGGATGAACAAATATAATAGTATTATCAATTATCTAATTTTATATCGGAAAAGTCCAGAGATGAAAAGCTTTGTTATATAGCGAATAAAAAATAAATAAATATAGAGCAAAAGGTATGTCAAGAAACGATTGGATATGTAAAAAATATATGTTCACAAGTGTCGAACTGATCGTTTAATGGTGGAAGATGTAAATATCAGAATAATAGAATGTCTACTGAGCAGCCAATCAGCTGTGCCGGATTTCAGAAGGGAGAAATTATTTTCTATAAATAAGAATATATAAAAGTTATAGTATGTGTATGCGTTGTATAATCAGTTAAGAGCGGTTGTAATCCAGCAGAGTACGAATATGTAGAAATGGTACCGATGTCAAGTTAGAGCAGTGGAAGTACAGACCAGCTAGATGGGAAAATAGGAAATAATTACTCTAAAGATGGTGAGATTGTGATCGTGTCGCTTCTCGGAACTAACGTAATATTTTATTATAACGGCTTAATGTGTATATAATGTCGTTCTAAACTTACGTAAGATAGTGGCTAATACTGTATACATAATAAATGTGTATGTGTCATCTGTTGTTGTAAACCTACGGTATGTTGGTCCATAGGGGAAAACTGCGATGTTTTTATTATATATAGGGATTATGTAATTTACTAATTGAATTGATGTTTGTATTTATATGCATTAATATATATTTTTGTATTGTCGATTTGTCCGTATATAATATAAGATGTATCAGAAATAGGAGAAATTTTGTTATTTCGTTTTAAAATAATGAATGAATAAACAAATAAATAAATAATAATAATAATAATAATAATAATAATAATAATAATAATAATAATAATAATAATAATAATAAATTAATAAATAAACAAAAAGCATCTATGCGAAGGACTGTTCTGATAAGTGCAGGTTGTGAGGTATAGCTCTTGAAACAGTGTCACACATTGTTAGTTCGTGTTCTATACGCGCTCAAAAAGAGTACAAACGTCGCTATGAAAAAGTTTATACAAATCTGGAGTTTGTGCCAAAAGTTTGGAATCCTACTGAGGGTCAAAGGGCACCAACAAAATCTAGCAGTAGAAAATGAGATTCTCTGGGATTTCATGATTCAGTGTGACTGAAACATAACTAACAGTAAACCGAAGATTGTAGTTATGTCCAGAAAGACCAATGAAAGTCAAATCATTGATCGTGGCTTGCCCAAACGACATCAAGTCAACAGGCAAGAAAAAATGAGTTAATACGGAACTATGAGAAACTGAAAGTGGAGATTGCTAGATTGTAGAAGAAGAAAACTTTCCTCGTGCCAATAAACATAGGTGCACTTGGCTCAATTCCTGGTAATCTTATGAAACAGCTGAGCTCCTTCGGAATCAGATACAACATCACCGTACTCAGCAAACATCCTACGCCAGGTGCTTTCCATCTAATTGACTATTTGACATTAGCTTTTGTGTAAGAGCCCGCTCTTAATGGAAAAAAAAACAAAACTGGTGTAAAACAAGTGAAGTTAATGGTATAATAATAATAATAATAATAATAATAATAATAATAATAATAATATATGCAGAGAACTAAACTTTTATTGAAATGAGTGTCTGTTCCCAGTGAAGTCGTGTACAATAAAAAGTATTTATAACTCTATTATTGCACTATCGAGCTATCTAAATAAACTTTGAGTTAATATCTATATTTGAATACACAACTGGAACATTTTTATTTTGATATATATATATATGCACACACACACACTAACTCACACTAACTCACACATACACAGATATATATTAGTGATGGGACAATTTCAATATTTTCCCGATCCCGATACAATTACAGATTCCGATTCCGATTCTTTATAAATCTCTGTGTATTCTAATATAAAGTAGTTATTTTTCCACAATCATCGTAAAAACACACGTTTAATGTTCAGATATATTCTCAAATAAGGGATGATCTATATGATTTTCATTTCGTTATTAGTTTAAAATCAATAAAGATTTATTATTTTATCATTGCTATTAGCAGTTGAAGATTTTGCTATTAACAAAATAAAATTTGGGTTTGTATTACTGTACACATAGATTGGAAAAAAGTTGTCAAAAAACAAATATATAACAAATGAATGTTATCAAAGGCAAGATAAGTTACTTTTCTACCAAACTGGATATATTTTTCGTGTTTTTATTCAATGTAACATGTTTATTCAGCTCGAAAACCATACAGTGTTTACCGATATATTGGAACATTCAAGATGGCGTCTGATTCTCGCTTTAACACGGTAAGTTTGGGAAAAGATGTTATAAATAAAAAACCGGATAACATACTGTTAAAAACTCGCTCAATATATGTTACCGTGAGATAGGTCGACATATATTCGGCGGGTTTTAATACTATTTTGTTTAGTTTTTTATTTATAACACCTTTTTCCAAACTTACGGTGTTAAAGAGGGTGTGAGATGCCATCTTGAATTTTCGAATACATCGGTAAACACTGTATGTTTTTCGAGCTGAATAAATATGTTACATTGAATAAAAACAAGAAAAATATATCCAGTTTGGTAGAAAAGTAACTTATCTTGCCTTTGATAACATTTATTTGTCATATATTTGTTTTTGACAACCTTTTCGAATCTATGTGTACAGTAATACAAACCCTAAAATTTTTAAAAAAAGATAATACAAAGTGTCATTTTCTGGATCAGAAAATAGTTACAAATTTTACCGATTCCGATCCTCCTAGAAGTTCCGAATTATTCATTATCTGGATTCGTATTAATCGTACTAACACTAATATATATATATATATATATATATATATATATATATATATATATATATATATATATATATATATAGTATACAGTACTGTTCCGCTGTTTCACAACTCATCAGTGCGGCTAGACAGGCAACTACCTCAAGCCAGGATTGAAACCCGACCGTCTGTAAGTCAAGGCTCCTAACCATTACACTATTGGCGACTGCTGAGCGAGTAGTGAGTTTAACGATGTTTGACATCGTCCGAAATACCTCCGATCGATTTGTTTACAGAAAGCGTCGCTTATATGCTAATGGTAATTCGTGCATCACTTCTATATATGGAAATATATATTTGTTACTTATCGATAATCTTAATAACCACTGGACCCGTTGCTTCGACATTTTGGTATAGCATTTTTATCGTGTCCATGCGTGTTTGTATATCTTCCTTTTTAATAATAACGTTATACTTTTTATCTAATAAATTTGGCGGTTTTCTTTGTAACGAGGTTGCCATTATTTGTATGGGGAAATATCACCGCCGATGATTCACCAGTCACATAACATCGATAAAACATGAAACTTTCACACGATTTGTTAAGACCGTAGGATGATTGTATACAGGCACATTTCCACGAATGACCGCAAAATATCAGTAAACATTTTTATTGTGTTTATTTAGTTTTATAGACAGATTTAGTTTAGTTGTACAAATATCCTCGAACCATGTAATCACTAAATGGAACTATTTCGGTCGACACCGGCATCACGTTAATGTAACCAGAAGTTTGGTTACATTTACGAAATTAACAATAGGGGTGGATTAGAAATGTTTCACAAATTTGAAATGGGTAAAATTTAATCACGTAATTATTGAAAATGTAATCATGTGATTAAATTTGAATTTAAATTAACCACGTGCCCTCGCTTTCCTCGTAATTATTCTTCGAAAATGGATATTAGCTGCAAAGCGATCATTGTGGAACATGTTTTTATTATTCAGGAAATTAAAGAATTCAAATCTAATTTGATGTTTATTTGTTCAGGGAGAAATGAAATCAAGAAGCAGCCTCTTTGAGGCTAATATCAAATAGCAGATTTAATACTTGCTAAGAATTACGGAAAGTATATAACTTAACAAGTTGGACAGATGGTTACGAACTGCAATCACTTGTGCCCCCACGATGTGATCACCCTCGACAAACCCGACAGGCTTCTAAATCCCACCACCACACTGTTGAGATCCCTAGATGCAAAAGATCTTTCTACTCCAATAGTTTCTTCCCCAGAACCGCTAGACTTTGGAATTCCATTCCAGGTCCCTGCTTCCTCAACAGTACTGACGTGCAGAAGTTCAAGTGTAACGTGAACCGACATCTTGCTGCCCAAATCCCTACATAGTACCCCAGTAGTTGTTGTCACTGATAGTAGCCCCCTACACCAAAGTGGCAATTTGCCTTGTTTGGGGTGAAAATGTAATTAAAAAAATAAAATTAAAAAAAAACTTTTTATTTTTGTTGTTCAATGTTTTGCATTTTAAATTATAAAATGAAACACAATTAATCATTTTTTAAAAATCTGTCTTGCTTTATTTGTTAAACAATTATGACTATATACAATTGTTCAATCCTGTTTATGTTAAGCGAGATACCGGTGTTGGCCGAAAGAATTTCTTTTCGTGATTTCGTGGTACGAGGATATTTTTACAAATAAACGGCAAATCTGCCATTTTATAAATGTATATATTTTGTAAAAATAAATATGTTTATAAAAATGAGTATTAAAAATATTTGACAGAAAAATCGTTAAAAATTTAATCGATTAAAATAGTTACCTGTACAATCCACCCCTTATATTTTTCGTTTTTAAATTAAAAAAAAAAAAAAATCTACCGAAAGAAAATGCCCCCCCCCCAAAAAAAAACAATGACTTTTAGTGGGATGCACAGTTTCAAATAACGTCTTCTGGTAAATCTATCCCCTATATTTTTGAACCACTTGACGAACACATAAAACCGATTTAATGAAAAGTCTGTTTAATTGTTTGCCATTATTTGAGGACAATTTTAGTAATTGTGTTTAATTCTTATTTCAGTCACCTAAATTATTTAGATTGAAATGTTTTTTGGAATTTATATTCAAACATAAATATTATTTTTATTTATAATAACATTGGCTTATGTTTTAATTGTACTTTATCGCAACCGTTCTTTTTTATCATGACTATATAGTTTTGGTAAATATATCGTATATAAGACATTTAAAAAAATATGTTCATAAAAATGAGTATTAAAAATATTTAATATAAAAATCGTTAAAAATTCAATCGATAAAACACACACATTCCTTTTATTCATTCGTACTTTTTTCCCCCAATTTTTTAAACCTACCGAAAGAAAATACAAAAAAATAAAATGCGTAAATAAATATTAATTGACTTTTAGGGGGTGCTGAGTTTCAAACAATATCTTCTGGTAAATCTATCCCCGAATTTGGAATCACGCGACACGAAACCGATTTATTGAAGAGTCTGTTTTATTGTTTTTCATTATCTTTGTTTAAAGAACATTTTACTAATGGTGGGTTATTCATATTTCAGTCACCTAAATTGTTTAGAGTGAAATGAGTTTTAGATTTAAACACAAATATTAGTTTTACATAAGTTGTATAAAAAACTGAGGGAGTGAGGGACCCCTAAAATTTTTTTAAATATTGATTTTTTGGCATATTAAAACACATTTTGCAGAAGTTGGTAGATGAATGTCTAAATAATAATTTGCTGAAAATATTAAAAAAAAAAACAAAAAAAAAACGAACAGAATCTCTTCCAACCATACGGGCAATTATTCGGTTTTGTATTTCCCTGGAATTTTCCAGTAAAGGGGGATCGATTTACTAGAATGTTGTATTAGAAACTGATCACCCCTTAAAACACTTCAAGTGTTGGTTTCTTGCATTTTGGATTTATTTGTTAGTTTGTAATCGCTAATAATCCGCTCAAAAAAAAAAAAAAAAAAAAAAGACAGAATTAAAATTAAATGACACTCTTGCAGAATTTTACCCAAATCCTCGGGATGTTTCGTCAATTATGTTTAGGTTCGACCGTCAATCAATGGATGAAGCCGATCGTGGTTCAAATATTGAAACGCTAACTCGAAACTGTTTTTGTTTTTGTATAAAAAAAATGTAACTTTAAAATTATTTGGGGGGTGATGGGGGTATTTTAAAGTTTATTTTTTAACATCCGTTGACAAAAATAATTTGTACATTTCCTTAAAACCCCGTTTCTGTACTTTCACCTAATAATTAGCGGTTTTCATAAAAACATGCATGTTTTCTTATAAAAATATCAACTTTTGTTTACAAACAAAAACTAAATTTTTACTGCCAATTTTCTTTGAGAAACAAAAATGTAAATTTTCTTGAAAAAAATGTTCTGTCACGTAATAACTTACGATAAAAAATAATCTTTTTTTTTGGGAAAAAAAACCTCAACGTCTGTTGATAAAAAATTGCAACAACAACAACAACAATAATATTTTTTTTTTTTTTATTACATTTTCACCCCAAACAGGGCACATTGCCACTTTGATGTAGGGGGCTACTATCAGGGGAAACATCTACTGGGGTACTATGTAGGGATTAGGGCAGCGAGATGTTGGTTCACGTTGCACTTGAACTTATACATGTCCGTACAGTTGGGGAAGCAGTGACCCGGAATGGAATTCCAAAGTCTAGCAGTTCTGGGGAAGAAACTACTGGAGTAGAAGGATCTTTTACATCTAGGGATCTCTACAGTGTGGGGGTGGGATTTTGCAGCTTGTCGGGTCTGTCGAGGGTGTTCACGTCGTGGGGGCACAAGTGCTTGCAGTTCTTCAGAGCATTCAACATTATAATACTTGTAGAACAGGCAGAGGGATGCAACGTTTCGACGATGGGACAGAGGCTGAAGTTTTGATGCCAGTTTAGGGCCTATCAGATTTGCGACTCTCTTTTGAACCCTGTCAAGGAGCGAGAGACTAGTAGCCGATGCACCAGCCCAAATATGACAGCAATACTCCATACATGGGCGAATAGTGGCCTTATAGAGGTACAGGATACTTTCGGGTGTTAAAAGTTTTCTAGCACGGTAGAGAGAGCCCACCTTCCTTGCAGCGGCCCTGGCAATGCCCTCGATGTAACTGTTCCAACTCATGTTTCCAGTGAACGTTAGGCCAAGGAGCTTGAGAGACGTACTCTCAGATAAAGAGTCGTTGGCCATTGCTATAGGTGGTAGAGAAGGTTTCTTGTAATTATTGAATGAAACCAGTTTTGTCTTGGTGGCATTGAACGTTACCATCCATTTTTGTCCCCATTCCACTACTGATTGGAGGTCATCCTCTAGTGTTTCTGCCATTACTTTAGATATATGTTCGTTTGTTTTCCTGTCGTGCCTGCTATAGAGTGTGGTGTCATCAGCATATATCCCCATCTCAGGGGTAATCTTGTCGGGGAGGTCATTTATGAATATCAGGAACAGCAGAGGTCCCAGGATAGATCCTTGGGGCACTCCCGCATTTATATCATATTGTTTAGATGTACGACCGTCGAGGACAACCTGGATTTTTCTCTTATCTAAGAAGGATTTAATTAAGTTAAGTATTCTACCAGTGATACTGTAAGATCTAATCTTCCTGAGGAGACCCTCATGCCATACCCTGTCAAAAGCC
>NC_136511.1:2795009-2872509 GCF_053919585.1 Euprymna scolopes
ATTTACAATTTTTTATGGTAGGAAGTTAAAATATGGAGTTTTTTTTTGGGGGGGGGGAATTAGCGATTTTTGAAAATTTCAGACGATTAAAGTTAAAACTCTAGCGATTTCTGGAGATTTCTTTCCCCTGATCTCGCGGGTTTTTGTAAATCTCAGTTGCTAACACTGCATGTAAGACCAAAATATCCTTTTAGTGATAACTAAATAAAATATTCATCGAAAAATGGTAGGTACAGACAAAATGAATGCCGACGATCAAATGTATAAACATTTTGACCCCTCCCTTTACTTAAAAATTCACCAAAAATCAGGAAATTAACCAATTCTAATGAAAATTTTAGTATTTATCAAATAATGATCGCAGAATATAATGAACTAAGTATTTTTACTTAACTCTTAGTGAAAATGTTTTATTTTGTTTAAACAAAAAATACCTTTACTAAAGTTATGGTTTTCAGTAGTAAATAAAAAACGCAAGAATTTATTTTCGCTTTTTTTATATAAATAAAGCATCGTAATTTGTAACAATAAAAATAATTTTTACAGGAACATTACAAAAAAAGCCCCTAAAGTCGGTATTGATGAATTCGATATAACTCGAAGAAAAATGAATTTCTCACATACTATTTAGGAAATTAAAGATTCAATTAGATTTTTATTTCAGTCACCTAAATTATTTAGGGTGAAATGAGTTTAGTCACACCTAATTTTTCTTTTTGCTTTAAAAAATAGCATTAATACAGTAAGTTAGGTAAAATTTGCATAGAATGCTCTTCTTTGCGGTTGTTGTAAAAATGGAACGGAAATTTGAATTTCATTTCCTTTTAAATTCGGTACATTTTTACATTACGTCCAACTCATCGTTCACATTCGACACGTCAACTTTTATAGCTTTTCGGGTATGCTGTCAAGGTTAGGAGTGTCTATTCCGAAAGCCGTTCTAAACATGGGTAGATTGGAGTGTTTATTCGTTGTAAACGTACTCGACAACCTATAAATGTCGACATTTCTAATGTGAATGGTAAGCTGGACTTATGTAAAAAATAACAAAAGATATACCAAACTGATTTTTCGTTTAAAAATGGAAATATTTCCCTTTCGTTATTAACTTTTTTATTTTTTTAAATAAAATATTTTGTGTTTGAAAGTACAATTGTTGAATGTTACCGTTTTGATTATATTCGTTTGGGGGGGGGCAATTGAAAAATTAAGACAGATTAAAACGGAGTGAAATTTAAGTTTTCGTTCCATTTTTACAACAACCGTAAAACAGCGCATACTCAGCAAGTTTTATCGTAATTTATAAGCATAATGTTGAAACACTAAATCGACATTTTATTTATTTTTTTGCATTATTAATGATGGAAGTATTTTTCTAGTTATTTTCTGAACATCTGTTAAAAAAATAATTTGTACATTCTCTTGAAAAAAATAATCAAACTTTTCTCTACTTTCACATAACTATTTACAGTGTTCATGTAAGGCATTCGTTTGTTCTTTTTATAATAAAAAATCCGTTTTCAAAGAGAAACGTTTACTGCCAAATTTCTTTAAAAAAAGTGCAAGTTTTCCTGAAAAAAACAACTTTCACCTAACAATTTATGGTAAAAAACTAATCTTTTTTTGGGGGAAAATATAACAACTTTTATTGATTAAAATAAATGCAAAAAAATAAAAAAAAAGTAAATAAACGAACAAAATGCAATTTTTCTTGAGGAATGTATTCCATTTAAACAAACTGAGCCACAGCAACGCGTGACCGGGTACATCTAGTATATATATATATATATATATATATATATATATATATATATATGTTTTATTTTTTATTACCGTTTTATCTGTTTGGTTACATATGTTTCGGATGTTGGACCATGTTTACGATCCAACAGCCTCGTCATACCTTACTTTCTGTAAGGTCTGAAAGTAAGGTCTGACGAGGCTGATGGATCGTAAACATGGTCCAACATCCGAAACATATGTAACCAAACAGATAAAACGGTTATAAAAAAATAAACACGCATATTTGCTCTGCAATAGTATTGAGCACTCTCTTCAGGTTTTTACTAGTTACCAGTTTTACTACATATATATATATATATATATATATATATATATATATATATATATTAACATATGTATTAAGTTCCAACATGTCTGTGTATTTCTATTCATCTTCATTCTAGTTCATGACTTAGTATCTTTCTATCCCAGGCGTCCATCTCCCTTTACTCTGCTCTAACTATAATTATCTCTTATTTCCCTCTGTTCTGCCACTCATCCTCATCCCCACTCTTTCTCTTCCCCTTGCTCTCCTCTCCATCACATCACGGATTATGACACGGTACTATCTTCATCTAGCCATACCCCCTCATCTCCACTTGTCAAACACAGGTGTGCTCACAAACCGTTGCCTCAGACTCGTCTTCCTCCGTATAAAGTGACATCCAATGAACGCGCTCACACCGTGTGCTACGCGGCACTCTGCACTCACTGCAGGTAATTACAGGGTAACGCGAGAATTGCGTCTAATACGGTAATTGTTGCATCATCAGTCGGCTATCTTTTTTTTTTTTTTGCGGGCAGACGTAAAAATCAGTCTAAGTGAATAACACAATCAATTAATTATTCGCTTATTTCACTGGGATAATGCCGATCGAGAAGAGGAGCACCGACACTTGCGAGAGTAAATTTAAACGTACTTAAGAATGTAAATAAATAAATAAAATACGTTGGTTTGTGCGTTTGCGTGTACATTCAGTCGGTTTTACTATTTTTTTTTTACTAGTTAGTCACCACTTATCAAGGCCCGGAAGCCACTCGGGGATAAGGGTTATTGCGTGTACAGTAATCAATGGGATAGTATCGTAGTAATCGTTAGTATCGGAGATTTGATAAAGTGTCTTACTTAAGATAGGCGGTTCATCAGGAATTTGTTTATGTTGGACTTGAAGACATCCAGGTTGTAGTCAGGTGGGAAACAGGCAAACGGAAGGGAGTTCCACAGGCGTGCACTTCTACGAAAGAAGCTTTGTTCATGGAATCTACGCACGACAAAATACGGCACGACAATTGTATGACAAAGCACGGCAGCAGATTCCCTATTGATGTTAAATACATTCACGACAAATTTAGGCCCGACAAATTGTTCCTGCTATTTTTTTCGTTAAAAATCTCTGTAAACAAAAGTAGTTGTTTTTTTTATTCACATTCACCCCAAACAAGCAACAAACAAACACATAGACGACAGTCGCTACTAATTGGGACATTGTCTTAGAAAGATTAACAAAATATCGCTTTACGTAACATTTGAACTTCTGCATATCAGTACAGTTAGGAAAGCAGGTAGCAGGAAAGGAATTCCAAAGTTTAGATATTCGAGGGAAGATGCTATTAGAGTAGAAATCTTTCTGGCATTTAGGGGCCTCAGTTATTAAAGGGTCTGATTTTGTTGCTAAGCAGGTGTGTCGGAGATATCTACGTCGATGGGGCACAAGTGCACAGAATTCATCAGAGTACATTCCATTAAAATACTTGTAAAACAGGCGTCGGAATGTGTCATTGCGGTGATGGGACAGAGTTTAGAGCCTAATCGACAAAGCATAGTGGGATGGGGTCGTAAATGGGTGGCAACATTTAATGCTAGTAAAACTAAGCTGCTCTCCTTAAACAATGACAAGAAGCAACTCCAACCACCGCTGTCCATGGCAAATAACTCCCTACCTCAGAATTATTGCTCGAAACTACTCGGCTTAACATTCACAGAAAATATGAACTGGAACAAATACATTGAGGACATTGCGAAAGCTGCTGCAAGGAAGGTGGGCTCCCTCTATCGGGCTAGAAAACTACTCGCGCCTGAGAGTATCTTGTACATCTACAAGGACACTATTTGCCCATGCATGGAGTATTGTTGCGAGATCTTGACTGGTGCATATCCCACTAGTCTCTTCCTCTTGGGTAGAGACCAAAAAAGAGTGTCCAATATAATAGGTTCTGCTTTGTCGACTAGGCTCCGACCCCAAGCAATTTTTTTTTATCTGACATAGGAAAAAATATTTTTAAAAAATACAAGTCAAACTTGAAAACAAAGAAATGTTTTCTTAAATTACAAGAATAAGAATATTTGTCTACTTTTTTTCTTTTTTAATAGTACGAAGTAAATTCCAAAAGTAAAATCTTCATTTATTTTAACTAGGAAGTGTTAAAGCTACGAAAACGGGAGTGATACCAATAAAACAAGCGACTTTTTGTGTCGTGTTACAAAAATTCATTTCTGAGCGCGCTTTGTCATGCAAGGGTAGTTTCAAAAGAAAAGCACCCTTTTTATGTTTAACTCAAAAAGTTGAAGAACTACAAAGAGAGGATTGATACCATTAAAACGAGCAACCTTTCGTGGCCCACAATTTATTTTATACATAGTTACCACCATTCTCAATGCACTTCTCCTAGAAATTCAATGACACGTCTACACTTTTGACGCACACCCATGAGAGGAGTTGCTTTCTTAAAACCATATACCATCAATATCTGCAACAGAGAGATGAAGCTTTCAAGTCGTAAATGCATAGGTTCAGTCATCATAATAATTCAATTTGCAATCCCTTCTAATCCATTCGGGCGGAATAAAAAAAAATAGGAGTCATTACTTTGGGAACGATATTCGTAAATGTTTTCCAAAACAAAAAGGCAATGCAAAATAAATATATTTAGAAATTAATTGATTTCTCAAAATCTTGGCCTATGAGCCCGGGGTGGGGAGAAATAATTTTTTATCTTTAGCAAAGATTTTTAGGTACCCCCCACACCCACACCAACACACACACGCACATACACGCACGTACACAGACACACACGCACACACACACACACGCAGAAAACAACAACAACACACAAATATACATACACATACACAAAACACACCAACATATACACACAAATACACACATGCACACACAGATACACACATGCACACACAAATACATACAAATACACACGCATACACGCACACAGACACACACAACTACACACGCAGATACACAAACACATACACACACAAATACACACACACAGATACACACACAAATACACACATACACGCACACAAATACACACGCATACATACACACATGCACACACATACACACACATACAAACACAAACACAAACACGCATATACACGTAAATTACATATGAGATTCTCTAAATTAAAATCGGTTGATTCACGTTGTCCCTAGCATAAGACTCCAGGTTGCTCATATAACGAATCAGTATGATCAGTTCGTCGTACATTCGTCGTGCCTTCATTTGTCGTAATAAAACCTTGCACTTAGCATTTTCTCATAATAGCAGATACAACGTTGCGAATCGGATCAGGATACGCTAAGTGATGTAGATGGTGACGTAGTTCCTATTTACAATGCCTCCCCACGGGACAGAGTTAAACACCAGGGTCGTTTTTTAACGTGGAGAAAAGGAACAAAAATAATAAAAAAAAATGGCTCGGTTGTGCAGGATTTCTCTTCCACTTAGAGAGAACAAGAAATAGCAGTACAATATCTGAAGAACAGATACTACACTTTGAGTTATTATTTTTTACTCTGAAAAGTTTACAGCAAAAATATAAATAAACAAAAAATTAGGCACAAGGCCACTCAAAAATTGGGGAGGGATGCCTATGGTCATCCTCGTCCCTATACCTTTGCTAGTCTATGCTTGATTCTAGCTAAAGTTCCCATTCACCACAATACCTCAAGCACACCGGAGGTCGTCCTACCTAAGATTCCAAAATCATATCGCAAGTGTGTGTTTTTAACTCTTCTTTTTTTTTAAATTATGAACAATAAAATAAATTAGTAAAGATAAAATTTTATAAAAATGCGTTTTTTAAATTTTATTTCATTGCCTTGGTATGGGAAAAAAGATGAGATAGGAACTTCGAATCTCCTAACTGCATACACTACAATTACTGCCTTCCGTAGTTGTTGTCGTCTTACTACTTTTTTTGGCCAAGTAAGTCTCTGGCCGGCTTTGGGCAAGATTAAAACCGCTATTTTCAGATGTTTACTTGGCCAATACCGTGGTGAGACGACAATAACTACGGAAGGCAGTAATTGCAGTGGATGCAGTTAGGAGATTCGGATTTCCTATCCCGTTGCTGTTACCACCTGACGAAGGCCAGAAGAATAGTTGGCCGAAACGTCGTGAAACAACTAAGAAAAGATGAGGATAATAGTCTGAAACAAATAAAATTAATGAATAATACTAATCTAGATAATAAATTTCAATTAAATGATATATACCATTCTCTACGGACCCGACTATGGAAGATCAGATAATAAATAAACATAGATTTATAAGATCTAAAAATTCAACCTTGATCGCCCTTCTGGGTCCGTGGCGCAGTTGATTGAGACGTTGATTCTCCACGGATCCAAGTGAGCATTGCCTAAAAATAATGGTTTCAATTTTACCCAGTGTCGGCCAGAGGTTTACTTGGCCTAAAACGTGGTGAGACGAGAACAACTATGGATAGCAGTAATTGCTAAGAATACAGTTAGGAGATTTGAAGTTCCTATCCCGTCATGGTTCCCACCTTACGAAGGCCAGAGGAATAGTTGGCCGAAACGTCGTGAAACAACAACTAATAAAGATGAGGATAATAGTCCGTAATAAATAAAATTAATTGTCTGATTAATTCCATTCTTTTTTTTTTTTTTTTTTGCTTGGGTCGTTGGTCTATTAGTCTCCACAAATTCTCTGATTTTAAATAATTAACATTTAAATTAACATTAAATAATTAACATTAAATTAACACAAACTGTAACAATAATTTACATAAAAAAATCAAAATAATTTTTTTAAGTCGTATAAATGGAGTAAAATTTCGAAATAAATTGCAACAGACACCTTTTATATTTTCTCTGAAATAAATACTTTTTTCAAACAAATTTTTTTTTCTAAAATAAAAATAAAGTCTGAAATGTATGACTGAACAAAAAAATCAACATTTTTTTTACAAAATTTTGTAATATATAAAAATAATCATTAACATATATAAATATTTTTGACAATCATATTTGGACAGTGTGTGACGTTTTTCTTTTGTTTTATACAAAATTTAAATTTTCATAATAAATAAAAATAATCATTAAAATTGATAAATATTAAAAAAAAATTGTAAAAACCGATTTATTTTTACAATATTTAAACTTTCATAATAACTAAAATGAATCATTCAAATTTATAAATGTTTTTGACAATCCTTTTGGAAAGTGTGTGACCTTTTTGTTGTTGTTAAAACCTGATTTTTTTTATTTCAAAATTTAAAATTTTGTAATGAATAAAAATAATCATTAAAATGTATAAATAGTTTTGGACAGCTATTTTCAGAAAGTGCGCGAAAAATTTTAAATTTTGTAATAAATAAAAATAATAATCAAAATTTATAAATAGTTTTAACAGCTATTTTGGAAAGAACTTGACGCTTTTTTCTTCTTTTTTTTTGAAGTCGGTCTTTTATTTTTTTGCAAAATTCAAACTTTCGTAATAAATAAAATTAATAATTAAAATGCATAACTAATTTGAAGACTTTGAGATCTTTTTGAACTGTCTCCGCCACCTGTTCAGAGCGGAGTTTTACCAAAATGAAAAAAAAAAAAAAAATTATCCAAAATAACTAACGTGCACAAGTGAGGTATTTACAATATGGCGGAAATATTACGAATGTGATAACGTTTGTAGATATGTCTTGCGTAGTTTTTTAATTCAACCCGAACATACGCACGTAGGTTTACAATTTTTCCTTTGCACAAGAGACGCCTGTCCATTTTAGTTGTCGAATTTAAAGGCCCTTTTTCTCTTAAGTGCACAAACCAATATTACTGAAGAGGTATCGTTAACAAGAGGGTCGTGACGGTAGAAGGTTCCGAATTAGTGTCTTCGTCTACACTTCTCCTGCAATTAACCCCCGTCGACATACTGGCGCCAAAGTTTAGTTTCGCCCTTCGGGAATTGTGAATCAGATTTTCCCAAGGAAGAAAGAATCTGAAGACGCGAAACAGTCTGTAAAATTTGTGGCTTACAGAGATGCTGGCTTGCGTCATGTTTGCAATTATTTCATGTGTTCTTTGAAAAGTAAGGCTGATGAAGATTCAGGTTAGTCGTAGTCGGGCATAAGGCGTCGGTGTCGGTCTGTCGCTCTGTGTAAGCTGAAATAAAAATTGCTCTTTAATTTCCAAGCAATTAAAGTTTTTATAGGAGTCAACTCACTATTTTCCAACCATCTAAAAAATTAAAATTTACATAAAACAAGGAAATATATATATATATATATATATATATATATATATATATATATATATATATATATATATATATATATATATATATATAAAGAGAGAGAGAGAAAGAGAAAATAAAAAGGATGTTCATCAACGTTTCGTCTTTATTTCGAGGAAATCTCGAAATAAAGACGAAACGTTGATGAACATATAAGACGGTTTGTTCCTTTTTATTTTCTCTATTTTGTCAGAATACTATTTCCATCATATATATATATATATATATATATATATATATATATATATATATATATATATATATACTTTTGAGATCATTACTCTATATAGGGCACCATATAAACTATTATAATATACAGAGAATTGACTATACACTAATTAATACGACATCTGTATGAATTAAAATAGTATATTTAAGCATATCTTACGACCGGGCTATTACTATTTATTGGGTACAATATAATACTCTATAGAGAATTTCTTATATAACAATAAATACGAAATCTTCTCACGGCTAGGGATTTTATCCCAGGCCCCGAAAATCAACAGAGAATAGACCATTACTGTAATGACCTGGTCTCTGTTGAGTTTGCAATGGGTGTTAAATAATGTGCAGTTCTAGGAGGTCAACCCTCCCAGGTGTTACCTTCTCAATTTGAGAAGAGGGTTAGTCTATCGCTAATTGCCTGAGGTCCTCTCACCGGCGAATGCCAACGTGGCTGCCCAGGCACCTTTTTGCAGGTCAGAGTGCCCCTTCTCAATCCACTTTCCAATCCCGGTGTCTAATTTCTTGCAGTGGGAGAATATCAAATAAATACGAAATCTTCATAAAATATCATATTTAAGCGTATATTACCACCGGGCATAAGTCCTCGCTTTTTGTTAAAAAAATTTTGGATTCCAATATAATTACCGATTCTTCTAAAATATATATTTAAAATTTTCGGATTACCGCAAAAAACACCCACGTGATAAGTATATATATATATATATATATATATATATATATATATATATATATATATTCTCAAGCGTGAGAAATACACCATTTCGCATCATTAAATAAGATAAAATGTCTCCTATTTTATAGGTTGCCAAGCCGGCTAAGAGTTTGGAACGCTAGATTTTCGCAGACAGCGGTAACGAAATATGAGGGACCGAGATTGGTGTTTAGCTTGGATAAAGCAATATTGAAGGGTTTCATTTACCATTCTTTAATAGAAATATAAGATGGATTGGATCTAATCTAGTCGCCATAAGTGCGCACGTTGGCTTAAAGAAAATCATCTCCCTAAATTGTTAAGAAACTACCCTTTTTTTTCAACTTGAGTTGGTGAAATGAAATGTCCGATTGTTACCTTATTAACATGAACGGCACCCATCTAAACGGGTTATACGTTTTGTGTTTGTTTGTGATGATGCCTAAATGTGTTATTAGTGTCTATTAGTGGTTCTTCAGTATCTGGACCCGTTTTATGTTTCGTGATCCTCTATTGTTCATATGCGTGCGTGTGGGTATCCTATGTGTATCTTCGACATATCTTTATCTTCTCTGCTCACTAAATCTGGTCCATCCTGACTTCATCTTGTTCTTGGAGGAGGCTGGAACCTTTTGGACGAAACACATTGACTCCAACACGATGATTAGTTTTCACATTAGTTTTTATTTCACTTTCTAGAATGTCGCGCAGATGAAAATGGAAAGTGAGTTCCTTTGCTTGTGGTTTTAACAGTCTTCATTGAGAGACACGCCCCCCCCCCTCAAGAGGGGAGGAGAGACAACCGTAAAGCTCAACCTCTCTGCTTCAATTCCAAGTTCCAACTCTTCTGATCTCCAGCTAACCTTATCACGTGACTCACACGTAGTCCCGATCAGCTGACCAGACTTTCCGGTAAACTTGTCTATGATCCAGCTTTGTCATATTTTGACAGGTTTTATGAAAACATCATCATATCCATCTGTTGTTTACCTCTCCAGTTAGATAGATAGATAGATAGATCGAGATAGACAGATAGCTAGATCGAAAGATCGATAATTTATTCTGTTCTACCGATTTCATAACATGATTAGCTTAAAGAATCATTTTATAGCTTTAATTATAGTTATAGTTTTCTTTTTTTTACATAGGGATCACTACTAAGCTAGGCCCAGAGGCCACTCGAGGATAAGGGTTAAAGAGTGTACAGTAGAAATTGGACAATATAGTAACCGTTAGTAATGGAAATTCGGTAAATTTTTAAACTTGTATTGAATGGCTCATCAAAAACTTATTTACGTTAGACTTGAAGACAACCATATTATAGTCAACTGAGAAGCAGAAAAACGAAGACAATTCGATAGGGGTGCAGTTCTAAGAAAGAAGCTTTGCTCACGGAATCTACGTTTAGGTTTAGGCACAGATAAAGAGTAGGGGAAATTAGTGATAGTGTTTTCTGCTAGACGGGTGTTTCTTGTGAAAGTTTGGCGAGGGGGGACCATAGAATGGAGCTCAGCCGAGCACTTGCCATTAAAATAACGATAAAGCAGAGACAAACTCGCAACATTTCTTCTTTGTTTATTCCTAGCCACACCGTCTAAATAAATCGTTTATTTAATACTACAAGGTGACCCCCCCAAAAAACAAAAACAAAAGCTAAATGGAGGCCATCTAGAATGCTGCAGAACGGAGAAAAAAAAGGCCAAAGACCCTTGTGCTTTGGATGTGATGTTTTGAATATAATAAACTAGTCATGACCAAAGTTTCATTCATTCGAAGAAAACACTAAGAAACGGGGCCTAATTGGAGTTGGGGCCCGTTTTTTTGGTCACCCTGTATCATATTACTAACAATGTCAACAAAACATCGCAGGGTGTCACGATTAACAACAGTCGAACGATTCAAACCCCGCAACATGAGACATCTGTGGCTCGATTAGTGAAGACCGTATCAATTCGGCTACCATTAACTGCGTGAAATAACATTGAATGTAAACATTTTAATTTTACGTCAGTCAGACAGTTATCTAATCGTTATACAATGATCTATGCATAAGAGCTAAATTGACCGACTTTAATTCAATATATATATATATATATATATATATATATATACACTTGTGCCCGATATTATTCATACCCCTCCCTTGAAAATTGAGTTTATTAGGTGTAACTTTGTGAGAATTTATTGTTTACGTCCATATTGATACATATTCTTAATAAACCTCTTCTGATCATTTTCGTAATTTTAAAATCTCGGGATACTTGTAATAAAAGAAATATACAGCTATTTATAAAATCTGCAATGTTCAAAAATAATCATACCCCCTTATTTTTTCAGTATTAATCGAGTTTCTGACTGTTTGTTTCTTGTTTGATTCTTATTTTGAATGCTTTTATACAACCTTTGATTAATTTCATTTCGTTTTTTGCATTTTTCAGAAATTAAAATGATATCAACTGAAAACCAATAAAAGAATAAAAATTATTAGAATGGGGAAGAAAAAAGAGCTTAGTAATGATCTTAGGACTAAAATTGTTAATTCACATAAGGATGGTTTAGATTACAAGTCAATTTCCAAGAAATTTGAGGTCCCTACAGCAACAGTACAGAGCATCATCAAAAAATTCCAGAGCCACCACACAACAAACAACTTGATTGGTAGAGGAAGGAAAAGGAAACTGTCTGCTAGAGCCACCCGGAATATTGTAAGAAGTGTTAATGCAAATCCAACCACCACTACTAAGGACATTTTAGAAAATCTGGAGTCTTCTGGCATAAAAATATCAAGGCAAACATTGCAAAGGACTCTGCATGAAAATAGTCTGAAAGGAAGAAGACCAAGAAGGACTCCATTGCACACCGTAAAACACCTTGCAGTACGTCTAAAGTCTGCTAGGACCCATGTGAATTCTCCAGAGTCCGTTTTCTCAAGTATTTTGTGGACTGACGAAACAACAATTGCATTGTTTGGCCATATGGATGCTTCTTACGTTTGGAGGAAGAAAGGAGAAGCTTACAGCCCAAAGAACACCATACCCACGGTGAAACATGGTGGTGGTAGCCTAATGTTTTGGGGCTCCTTTTCGGCTAGTGGTCCAGGTAGTTTGGTCAAGATAGATGGAACCATGAAGAAGGAGCAATATTTGGAGATACTCCAGAAAAACATTAGACAGGATGCGGAGAAGCTCTATTTAGGACCAAACTGGGTCCTTCAACAGGATAATGATCCAAAACATACTGCCAAAATAGTCAAGAAATGGTTTGAGCATAATCAAATTAATGTTTTGGAATGGCCTAGCCAGAGTCCCGACCTGAACCCTATCGAAAACCTCTGGCACATATTGAAAACTGAGGTTAAACAGCGGAAACCTAGAAATTTGAGGGATTTGGAGAACTACTGCATTGAAGAATGGTCAAAAATCAGTGTTGATGCTTGTAAAAACCTTGTTGATAAATATCCAAAACGGTTACAGGCAGTTATTAAGAATAAAGGGCATGCTATTGACTATTAGTAAGTGAGGTATGAATAATTTTGAACTAGTGCCATTATTGTTTTTCTTTGTATAATGTTTCAAACTTGCATAATTTATTTATTTGTTGAGTTTATATTAAATGCTTATGCTTGATTTATTGTTTGAAATCCCTTTAATATTGTCTACCTTCTGGTTTGAGCAATATTCTTATAGAAAGCTCAAAGATCCGAGGGGTATGAATAATATCGGGCACAAGTGTATATATATATATATATATATATATATATATATATATATATATATATATATATATATATATATATATATATATGTATAGGTAGTTTTTTGTTTATATCCGTTAGAAGTGCTGAGTGAAATTTGAAGAATAAAATACGTATTGAATACGTTTGAATCAAAAACTGCAACGCGAATTTTTTTTATAAAATAAGCGAGTGTTAATTTTTAAGAAAAATATTTCGGAGTCAAACTCCTTTGTCAATCTTTTTTTTTTCTATTTTTCTTCGCTATGATGTCGAGATTTTCAAACCGCGTGACCTCGCGTTCCTATCCGACTTCATTATATACGGTCGATAATAAACACCGGTTTTAACTATACTACACGTGTAACAGAAATATGTATATAACATATGCTACGTTTCTTTGTTAGGATTTATTTGGGATTTTATTTTTGGCAAAAACCGATTTAATTAAAACACAATTATCGAGTAAGCCGAGATAATTAAGTGTTTTATATTTTTGCGAATTTTCAAAATGTGATCTCAAGTGGCCCTTGTGTTTATAAGTCGATAATATTTGCGAATAAACTAGAGGATATTTTAAAACTGCAAAAAAAATAAAAATAAGTCAAGTGAAAACGGAGAATATTTAGAATTCTTTGTGGCTGTAATTTTTTTAAGCGTGTGTTTAAAGGTTACAATTATCATTGAAGATTTTTAATATAAATGCAAAATTAAGTAACACGACATAAAATTTCATTAGAACTGAAGAATAGAATAAGAGTTACGTGTACATGAAACGACATCCTGGGTGGAAGTTCGCAGTGACACGTAGCGAGGAAAGTAAGTAATTTTTTCACTTTGAGAGATTAGCTTATTGTGTTTTATCGTATCTCTCAAGCTCTGTAGGAAAAGGGTCAATGACAAACATATGTGTACCTGTTATGCCCATCAAGGGCCGAAACTAAACAAATTCAAAACTTATGAAGAATTCTTGGTAAAATTATGACAAGAAATGGAAGTCCCTAACAATTAAACGACCTGGATCTAAGCGTGACACAGAAAATAACACACAACCTATCGTATTAATATATAGATTGCTAACAGAGAAAGCTGACGCAATGAAAGTAAATAGAAACGATATAGATGAGATCTTCAGTTTGACGTTCGATCATTTAACTATTTGGAATGTTTTTTTATTAAAACAACTCTTAACATTACATTAAGAAAAACCTTTACCCCTGATCTTAAATGGAAAACCTACATCAGATCCGTTGCCCAAATCACTGGAAAGATGTTGGAATCATTTTACCGCTCCAGAAAGAATCTCACTCCCGATGCAACCCCCTACCTGTACAGGTGTCAAACACGGTGTAAGATGGAGTAGTGCTGCGACCCCTGGGGTGGGGCTCGCCAAAGTACCCTTTCCTGTCTTGACAGAGTACAAAACAGTGCTCAAAATTTAATGGGTGACGACCTTTTCGTTCCCCTGCTCCCGTTTTCTCACAGCAGAGCCATTGCGAATCTGTCTCTTCTCTATGTATACTTTTATGCAAAGTGTTCAACTAAGACCCAATCTATGGTCCCTCTCTGTAAAACGTTCACAACAAATACTCCCTTAGCTTAAACTACTGCAAACATCTTTCCTTACGCCTATCTGTACACCGAAATTAAACGAAAATTCAAATAGTAAATCTTCTTCCCTAAAGCTGCCCGTCTATTAAAGATAATACCGTCTCGTATCATTTGGATTCTTCAAACTACTGCGCTCATCTTGAGTATCATTTTCACCACGTTTCGATCAATATAACCTCCGACCTTCTTCAGGTGTATCTTGTCGAACTCGGGCATGTTTCTCCGCAAGGACCCATGGCGCAGCGACTTGGAAAAAAAATTATTTTTATTTTTGGAAAAATCTTCTTCTTTTTTTTTTTGCTTAACATACACCACCAAACACCCGGACAACGCCGTGCACCCAAGTTATTAACGAATAAAAGAAATAGAACTAACTATAAATACACCTCAATAAAAGAAAATGCCAACAACGACGATCGGATTTGAAAGCACTTGAGAAGAATATGGCATAACAACAACTACTGGGCGTCATAACATAGAAGATGCTAGCAAAAATAAAAAAAGGATCCCTCGGCGAATCTAAAAGTTATCCAACAAAATCGAATGAGATATAGTCAGTGTTGGTGAGAGAAGACGAAAACAAGTAGCGATTTACAAATCAATAAGTGCATACATATATGTTTATATATACACATATTTATCAGTTGTATTAAATATAAATGTCTTACTTGTTATGTCTGTGACAATATCCATGATATATTTCGGGGGAAAATCCCCTTTTCAAATGGTGGACGTGACAGATCGATTCAAAACATGCTAGCGTGTTTTGAATCAATCTGTCACATTTCTCCTGCGTCGACAGTAGCAAGTGAAGCGTATACACAGGACGACCGCAAACAAATGCAAAGATAAGGGATATATATATATATATATATATATATATATATATATATATATATTAGTGATGGGACGATGTTTTTCCCGATTCCATACTTAATGCCCGATTCCCAATATTTAACAAGAAAATTGTTATTTTTATTAGTAACTGTACAGACGCATATTAAATGCGCAAATAATTTCTCAACTCTAAAACACACTTGTGGAGTGATTATCCATAGATTTTTGTTTTAAATCTTCTAAATAAAAATTTACTTGTCCGTAGGTCAAATATCACAAAAAAAAGACATCATCGTCATAAACAGTAATTAATTAGAAAGGAATTACCTCCCTTTGTATAGTGCATCTTTATTAGTTAAAAATCTTTAAAACTATTTCCTCTCCAAAAATATTTAAAAAACATGGCTGCCTGTTTACGGTTTTAAATTGGCTATTTTATTTTATAATTGAAAAATCTTGAAAGGAGACGGTAAGTTTTGTTTTTTTATTATAGTTTGTTTTAAATTAAAAAAATAAATGTGCAAGTGAATTGACACCTATTCCTTTATAATTTATATGAAAACGTATTCAGAAAAAAAAATGTGTGGAATTTTCATGGAAAAAAAACAGAAAGCATTTTAAATCAGTTTGTTTTAGCTTAAAAAAGTTTTTAAAAATTTGTTAAAAATTGTTTTAAATTCGTCGTTATTTATTTAATTAAAAAATATATTTTCATGTGTTTTAAACATTTTCAACTACCGTGAAATATCCACTGGTTCACTAATATTTATTATACCCACGATTTTGGTAAGATTTTGCTTTAAACAAAATCAAATGAAAAATGATAAAGGAATCGTTTTTGGCATCAGAAAACAAGCATACATTTTCCCGATTCCGATACCCCCAAAATTTCCGATTTTTCCGATAACCAATTCTGATTCCGATTAATCGTCCCAACACAAAAGTTATGAAAATATATATGGCAATTAAGCTACACAAAATATCCCGCGTTTTATTCTCGTAAGAATTCGTCCGGCTTATGCATAAGGCTGACGAATTCTCACGAGAATGAAACGCGGAATACTCTGTGTAGCTTAATTGGCATATATATTTTACCCTGCTCTACCTATGTATTGAGCACTGTTGAAGTAAATACTGAAAAATTATGCATAAAATTATATCTTCGTATATTATTTTTATGTGATTAAATAAAGTAGTCATATATATATATACACATAGGTATATATATACATATATATATATGTGTGTGTGTGTGTGTTTGTGTGTGTGTGTGTGTGTGTGTGTATAATGGTGTCATTACAACGCATCACCACAAATTGCACCACCTTTAAATGAGTTGTAACTATACTGTATCAGCTCGGTTATGTTTTTAATCTAAAAAAAAAGAAAAGAAAAAAAGGAATATTTAAATAAATATCATGGCATGGCTTTTAAACAATTTTTCATTCTTATTATTAATTTGCACATTTTCACTCACACACACACACACACACACACACACACACACACACACACACATATATATATATATATATATATATATATATATATATATATATATATATATGAACATTTCAAAGCCAGATAGACGGCTCCAGCAACACTGACCTATTCTGACCCTCAGCATGGAAAGTTTATATTACTAAGCTTTTTTTTCGTTTTTTTCTCCCTCTTTTTTCATTTAAAGCTTCGCATTAAGAGACTTATGACTTCACACTTTTTAGTTAATCATGCATATAATTACATTTGAATCGGAATTGCTTACTGACACGTAATCCGTTTGCCCCGAGAAATGCCAGAAACGACCCTTAATAAATCGTGAAATATTTGGAGTTATCCTTAAAAACACAGCGTAAAAAATACATCTGTTAGCATCGCATTAAATCAAGCTGTTTAATGAATTATCGCTCTTTAGTAAAAGAAGGTTTTGTTTTACTCTGAATTCGCCATTGTTTTTTTTTGTTTTTTTTAAAGTTAGTCAAAGTTCTGCACAGGCATGCACCATTCATTTTGACTATGCCATTCTTCAAACAGACAGTTATATGAGACAAGAGAGAGAGAGAGAGAGAGAGAGAGAGAGAGAGAGGGAGAGGGAGAGGGAGAGGGGGAGGGAGAGTAGCTACCGGTGTGAAAGTCAGTGTTCATAATGATGCAGGTTCAAACTGACCTGAGTGAGGGAAGAAAACAAAATGGCCATGTTTTATGTACAACGAACACAGAAACTGGCATCTTAAGATCTTCACAATTCCAGTAAGTATAGGAGTAAACGGTCACACGAAAAAAAAAAAGTTATAAACTACATGGCGAATACACTCAGTGAACCAAGCGCAAGGGAGTACAAAGAATTGCGCATAAAGTGCCGGTTTGAATCTTAGAAATATCTCTGGATTGGGAAATAACGGGTGACTGTTTGTTATCCGACAGGATGCCCCATTCCGAGCAAAAGCAAAAAGACGACAATATATATATATATATATATATATATATATATATATATATATATATATATATGTTTAAAGAAAAAATAGAAAAAAAACGAATGAAATTATTAAAAAATCAACGTTTCGTCCTTGTTTCAGAGGACATCTTCAGGATAATTGAAATAAAAATGTGATAAAAGAAAAAGTCATAGATCGTGCGAAAAAAGACAGTTTTTTAAAATCCAACCCATGTCGGGAAAGGACGAATATATTTAAAAAAAACTGTCTTTTTTCGCACGATCTATGACTTTTTCTTTTATCACATTTTTATTTCAATTATCCTGAAGATGTCCTCTGAAACAAGGACGAAACGTTGATTTTTTAATAATTTCATTCGGTTTTTTCTATTTTTTCTTTAGACATAACGTCAACCACCGCTGGTTATATTTTTTCATTCCTTATACATATATATATATATATACATACATATATATATATATATATATATATATATATATATATATATATATATATATATATACTGAAGAAGACCGAAAGATCGATCGAAAATAATATGTTCTTGAAAGAAATGTTTTCCTTTTTTTTTCGAAAGATTATTGTAATCCTACACGTCAACAAATAAGGATTAATTACAGAAATAGATATACACCTTTGTACTATTTTTCGTATTGATTTTATATACACACACACATACACACACATACATACGCACACACACATACACACACATACATACGTACACACACATACACATACATACACACACATCTAAAATAGACGTTTGTTGTCTATTAATTTTATTTTCGATCCTTTCCAACTTCCGAATAGCGGTCTTCCATTCGGGTGAGAACTGGCTGATGTAATAACCATGTTTATCATAAGTCCGAATACTTTCTACTCCATCCGGATTCATCGCCAGGTATAATTTAATCAAACTTCTTTTGAACAATCTATAAATTTTTTTGTTATTTTTTCATTGGTTAATTATTTATCCTTTTTTTTCCATTGGTTAAAATTGGTTAATTATTTATATTTAAAAAAAAAGGCTTTTAAAGCCAAATGTTTGCGAATTTCACGTTTTTTAAGCAGTTTTGCTCTTCAAAATTGTATTTAGCCTTTTGTTAAAGCGTAACGTACGGACTAAGGGAGGAATAAGCAAAATATAATATTGATGATCAAACTTGTCATTCCTCATCTAAATAATTCTTAAATATAATAGTTTCTTATTCTTATTTTTATTATAGAACCGCCAAAATAAGATAAATTAATAAATACTAATTAGACACTCAGAAAGTAATGTTGTGCTACATAGTTCAATACAAATATTAAAATCACATTGTTAAACACAATCTATAATTTACTTCTTCAGTCCAGCTCCTTTTGGCAAATAATGTTCTGTTCTTTTCCCTGTTTCTTTCGAATGTTCCCTGTTTTACGTAACGTTTCGCTGAATCGTTTAACCGATGAAGAACAAATGCACATCGAAATTACTACGCGTTCCTTGCTAATACCATTACAATAATAATAATATATTATTATTATTATGATATTCGAAAACAAGGCTACATCATAGGGCAGTCACTCTCATACTCTTCTTCAGGGTTGCCAGATTGGCCTTTTTAAAGCCAAATTTCGGGAATATGGCCTCTTTGTAGCAGTTTGCCATTAAAAATTTTATTGTAAAAAAATTATTTTAACAGTATGGTTTTCAATTTCAAGTTGGACCGAGGTAGCATTTAAGCTGAGAAAAGAACCTTTGCTTCTGACTAGTCAATTTTTATTTGTTATTGCTGTGTCATGTCATTGGCAAAATAATAAATAGAGAGCTGTAAAAAAGGTGGACTCCCGTTACCATGCTAGAAAATTACTCTATCCAGAGAATAGCTTGTATTTTTACAATGCTAAAATTGCATTTTGCCTTTTTGAAAGCGTAACGTACGAACTAACTAGTGAAAGAACAAGCAGAATATTATATAGATTATCGCTCCTCCTCTAACATAGTTAGAAACATATTATGTATTCGCTTCTACACGCATGCGCATAAACGACTTGAGGACGACTGATTCTGATGTAGACTTCTGGTTTTAACCAAACTGTTATTGGCCGGATTGCCGTCCTAATATCGCTTAGTGGCAAACCTGTCTGTCATGGGTTGCTGTACGGGAAACCGTAGTTCCGGATGGCGTAAATTTGACACTACACTGTTCCCACCACTCCTGCCACTGTAAAGACGGAAGTCACTCGCGGAAGGGGTGTGTGGTTTTCCCTGGATATCGAAATCGAATATATCTTTGTACACGTTTGCATCGTAGATTAATTTGAATTTGAAAAAAATTTTGTTAAATACAGCTCCAAACAATCACCCATTTATTCCTGGCTAGAGTCAACGTTGCTTCATGCGCACCCTCTTCTTTGCTGTCACCCGGACCTCTCCCCTTGGATTAGACACTTTATATGTGTGTATATATATATATATATATATATATATATATATATATATATATATATATATTCAGTGTAGCTTAATCGCCATATATATATTTATAGATTACTAACTAGCTCTACCTACGTATTGACCACTTTTGAAGTAAATACTTAAAGTCTACGCATAAATTTATACTTTCGTATATTAATTTTATGTGAGTAAATGAAGTAGTTATATATATATATATATATATATATATATATATATATATATATATATATATATATATATATATAATAATTTATAAAATATATATGGCGATTAAGCTACACTGAATATTCTGCGTTTCATCCACTATAGGATTTGTCAGGCGAATAAGCCTGACGAATCCTATAGTGGATGAAACGCAGAATATTCAGTGTAGCTTAATCGCCATATATATTTTATAAATAAATAAATACTTAAAGTTTGCGCATAAATCTATACTTTCGTATATTAAATTTATGTGAGTAAATGAAGTAGTTATATATATATATATATATATATATATATATATATATATATATATATAACCACGTAATCCTTTTTCCAATTATTTTCACAGTTAAGAAAAAATGAAATGAGTGTCATCAAATTACTTCAAATCTAAGAAAAATACAGTGTTTAGAGTTTTCAATAAACATCGGCAAAAAATATTCTCCAGTTACTAACTTAAAAGAATATAAAAGATACTAATATTTTAGAAAAAGATCCAAAATATAAAAGCTTTAAATCACATATAATAAATAGACCCACTTTTCTGACTATTTTCGCACCTTAGCACGGCTGAAAAATTTTGTTGGGGTGAAATTGTGCCACCCCTCTTTTGCTGTCATCCCGGGCGGACCGCGTCACCCCACGTCATCTAGGCACGCCACTGTGTGAGACTGATTTCTTCATTGATTTGAATGCACCTATCGATATTCGAAATCGATAATCGAAATAACCTGAAGAAAGAAGAAACGGGCGGTTTTGACCAAAGTTTGCACCCGTAATACAACCTTACTTCACAAGTGCGTTTGAGAAGTTTTATCACCACACAAGCAGAAGGGCTCACCGAAATAATTCAAATATATAAAAATGATCTGATACAAACAACAATAAGTTATGTACAGTGTAATGAGGACTAAAATGTATCGTTGATGTGGGTGAATATGAAGCTTCTCCTGGTGCACGGCGGTAGGTGTGCCAGAAATTTCCTGAAAAATATTGACTAATTCTACCCGGTCTTTCCAAGCTTATAACTCCTCGAAAAATGTAATTCAAGCTCTAATTTTGTTTTCAATTAAAGGAGCAAGAACCAAGGTTTCATTAAAAAAACAAAAAACAAAAAAACAAAACAAAAACAAACAACGTGATTTTTTTTTTTTTAAATGTTTTAAACTTCGGACTTTGCAGGTAAATTTCTAAAAAACAATACTTTTTTATTTTAAATTTGAATATATTATTTATTGATCTTTTATATTCAATTTGTGATATATAACACTTTGGTGAGTACATTAATTATTTACTTTTTGATAGACATTTCAAAATGGGAGGCGTGAATTAATTCGACCCGCTCTCTTTCCAAGCTTATAACTACTCGAAAAATGTAATTCAAGCCCTAAGTCTTTTTCAATTAAAGGAGCAAAGACCAAGGTTTCATTTAAAAAAACCCAAAAAAAAAAAAAAAAAAAAAAAAAAACAAACAACGCGATTTAAAAAAAAATGTTTTAAACTTCGGACTTTACAGGTAAATTTCTAAAAAACGCTACTTTTTTGTTTTAAATTTGAATGTATTATTTATTGATCTTTTATCTTCAATTTTTGTTATATAACACTTTTGTGAGTAAATTAATTAATTACTTTTTAATAGACATTTCAAAATGGGAGGCGTAAATTAATTCGACCCCTGTCTTTCCAAGCTTATAACTACTCGAAAAATGTAATTCAAGCCCTAATTCTTTTTTCAATTAAAGGAGCAAGGACCAAGGTTTCATTGAAAAAAAAAACAAAAAAAACAACATGATTTTAAAAAAAAGGTTTTAAACTTCGAACTTTACAGGTAAATTTCTAAAAAACACTACTTTTTTATTTTAAATTTGAATATATTATTTATTGATCTTTTCTCTTCAATTTGTGATATATAAAACTTTGGTAAGTAAATGAATTATTCACTTTTTAATAGACATTTCAAAATGGGAGGCGTGAATTAATTCGACCCCCTGTCTTTCCAATCTTATAACTACTCGAAAAATGTAATTCAAGCCCTAATTTGATTTTCAATTAAAGGAGCAAGGACCACGTTTCCATTAAAAAAACAAAAAAATAACAACGTGAATTTTTTTTTTTTAAGGTTTTAAACTTCGGACTTTACAGGTAAATTTCTAAAAAGCACTACTTTTTTATTTTAAATTTGAATATATTATTTATTTATCTTTTATCTTCAATTTGTGATATATAACACTTTGGTGAGTAAATGAATTATTTACTTTTAAATAGACATTTCAAAATGGGAGGCGTGAATTAATTCGACCCGCTGTCTTTCCAAGCTCATAACTACTCAAAAAATGTAATTCAAGCCCTATTTTTTCAATTAAAGGAGCAAGGGCCAAGGTTTCATTTAAAAAAAAAAACCCCAAAAAAACAAAAGAAAAAACAAACAACGTGGTTTAAAAAAAAAGGTTTTAAACTTTGGACTTTACAGGTAAATTTCTAAAAAACACTTCTTTTTTGTTTTAAATTTAAATATATTATTTATTGATCTTTAATCTTCAATTTGTGATATATAAAACTTTGGTGAGTAATTGAATTATTTACTTTTTAATAGACAATTGAAATGGGGGGCGTGAATTAAAAAAAAACGTTGGTCTAAAATATTATATTCGGTTTATTGGAAAGAGCATAAAATTTCATATTGACCCTGAAAATATCGTAAAAATTGACTCAATAGAAAAATTTTGATAGATTTTTAAAGTTTAAAAATTAAAAAATACTGAGCTCGTAAAATTCAATTAATTTCATTACTTTTTTTTAAAAAATATATATATCTATTACTTTTAAAACAACTTTAATAGAGATAATCCATAAAGAAAATAAACAGCCCACTTTTAAAAGAGAAATTACAAGTTTGTTATATTTTATTCGCAGTTTCGTGTTAGGGGTGTAAAAAATTCCTACAAAAATTCTGATACACCTAGCACGGCGGTGGCCATGGGACTAGTCAGGCAAACAATCTACTTGATTAAAAAATGGGCGACTTCACTGATTTCGATGACAATTAAAATATTGTAAGCGTGAGAAATGAAAATACCAGTAACGAGAATTAGACTCTCAATATCGGAGGTATGTTTTTTTTTTTACCGTTTGTGACATGTAAAGATTATGTTCGAATATGTTTTTTTTTCTCCAGAGAATTTTCTGAAGAGTTTGCTCCATTCAAAAATACAGTGATAACGTATTTTTACTGTTTGTTGAAGATTGCTAACGAAACAGATTTGTAACAGATTTCTCTTATGAGAAAATAAAACAACACTTGTTTTCAAAAAGTGTGAATTGAACTTAAAATTTTATAAAAACATAATAATAGAGACATTATATATCTTATATATAATGTGCCGAAATTTATGTAATAATAATAATAATAATAATAATAATAATAATAATAATAATAATAATAATAGAATAACATTTTAATGACATATAATCGATATAATTATGGTAGCATTAAGAGGATAATAATAATAATAATAATAATAATAATAATAATAATAATAATATAATATAAAATGAAGTATTATGCTTATATAATTATAATGCGTAAACTTTGCCGTTTCTTTTATTAATTTATTTATTTCATTTCATTTATTTTGCTTTGTCGGTCTATAGATACCGTTTTTTTTAATTCACAAATTGAAATGAATTTGGAGTGGACTTTGAAACTCATATATAATATTTATAAAAAAAATATTAAATAAATATATAAAGAATTATATGTTTATTAAAAAAAAGCTTCACCGGACTTATATAAATTTATTTACCGGACTCATCATCGAAACAAAGAAGAAACCAGGGAATTATGCCTACTTCGGATTGTTACCTTGTGCCGTGGATTATTCAGAATACAGATTGGATCTCTTTACCTCACTACTACCAAAGACTTTCACTTCGGAATTTACAACACAATTTGGATATGAAATTCAATATCCTTTTCATTTTGAACAAATATATAATTTCCCTTACTCTATGATATTTAAAAAATTAAAAAAAAATTTTATTATGGTTTTCTATGTTTATTGTTTTTAGCAAATTAGGCATAAACCATGTAAAATATTTGCTAATATGTTCTCCTCTGAGGAGATGGGTAGACATCGAAAATCTATAGATTAAGGAAATATAGCAAGTTAAGCATAAAACATTCATAATATTTGCTAATATTTTCCTCTGAGGAGATGAGAAACATCGAAAACGTATAGGTTAAGGAGATATACTTATTGAAATGTATTCTTTTTCTTGCATATAATAAAAAAATTCTAGATTTTAAATTTAACCATTTCATGTCATAAAATTTTAAAATACTAAATTTTTATTTATTTGCTCTATCTGGTATATTGAGCAATTTTTTCATTTAGCTGAGATTGTCTTTATAATATGATAATATTTTGTAAGACATATAATCACTAGGTTTCCATACCATTAGATCTATTGCATTGCATTATTGGTGATATGGATTGGATTACAGATTGAATCTTGTGGTATCAAGTCTTTCAGCCCATTATTGCTTTCTTTCTTTCCTTCTTTCTTTCTCTTTCTTTTCTTTTTCTTTCTTTTCTTTTTCTTTCTCTTCTCCCTCTTATTTACACACTTAATAATAATATAAAATTAAAAAAAAAATATCTTCATTATTTGTTCTCTTCATTTAATTAGAAATACAAAAGATATGCATAAACGGTTAAAAAAACAAACAAACAATTTCTTTCAATACCTTATTCTGCTGTTAATAGAATGATCGTAAAATTCACGAGAGAGGACAAAGAGTACACAAACGCTCATCCGGGTTGCCTGAGCCCTCTGAAAGAACGTTGCGTCTTGTGAAAAGAGATGTTGAAGAGGATCCTCGGTGCAAAACCTCTTACATTGCAATACAAACTTGTATCAGTCCCAGATCAGCTGTCAAGGATCTTCATAAGCTGGGCTACTTTGGCAGAGCTGCGAGAAAGAAAAGCTCTTCTTCGTCCTGACAATATAAAGTGCAGAATAGATTGGGCTTGTAAAATCTTAAAGAGACCTACGATCTTATGGACCGATGTCATTTTCTCTGATGAGTCACGAATTGCATTATTTTCCAGCAGTCGAAACCTATGTACATACACGTCTCATCAGCAAGAGATTAACTTAAAAAAAACTGCAGCAACGCTGAAACATGGGGGATTATCGGTTATGGTATGGGGTCAATTCGAAGTCATAGTCGCTCAGACCTGGTGGAGTACGAAGTAAACACCAATTCTGCTAAATATGTTTCAACATTACATTCAGAACTCCTACCAATACTCTTAAGTGGTAAAATGAACAAAGTTAACTCCTTATTTATGGAACACGGAGCTCCTTGTCACTCTGGTAGGGCGATACAACATTGATTGCGTCAATATGAAATTAATAAACTTGCCAAGTCAGTTCCCGGATATGAACCCAATTGAAAACCATTAAGGCATATTAAACAGGAACCTTCGCAAAAACAAAAACAAACCATATTCTAAGCCTGAACTTTTAGCATTATTGCGTCAGAAACAGCAAGAAGTTCCTGAAGATGATATTCGTCAACTAATCAGTGCCATGCCTAGGAGGGTCTTAGCATTGAAGACAACAAAGGGAATGTCAACCAAGTATTAGTTATTAAAATTGCAACTATCGATTTTTTTAAAATGTTGTTCTATAAATTATATTTTTATTGAAAAAAAAAACTGTTTCTATATATTTGAAGGGCGTGAGTTCTATATGGAAACGTTGATTTAAATTGAATACAATAAAATACGCATCAAGTGCGCTTGAAAGCCAAATTGCAACGTAATATTAAGAAAATAAACAAATAATTGTTTGCAATTTATAACATAAATACATTTCGGAGCTAAACTCTATCCTTACTATATTGTTTTCTTTCGTTTTTTTTCTTCTTCTTCTTCTTTGCCATGTTGTAAAGTTGGAGCAAGAAAATTCTGTTTGTGAAGAAGTGCGCGTTGTATTTCAGTGGTTGTTTTTTGAAATGTTTGAACAGTGCGTAGGCAACACGAGATTATCGTCAAGGGTGTGAGTTCCATATAGAAACGTTGATTAAATTTAAATAAAATAAAATAAAGTACGCATCAAGTGCACTTGAACCAAATCACAACGTAATGTTAGGAAAATAAACAAATATTTTAATTGTAACTTATATTTGCTTATTTTCCTAATATTACGTTGTGATTTGGCTTTCAAGCGCACTTTATGCGTATTTTATTTCATTGTTTCTATATGTGTTTATTCTTTACTTTCATGTCTAAGTATATATTCGAAATTGCTTAATAGTCCTTGCCAAAGTGTTGGACTCTGTAAATTAGTGCACGAATATTTTATCACCGAATACTTCTAAGCAATGAAAAAAGTAACTGCCATGGAAAAGCTGACATGATTGGTGCTAAGGGATTAGAAAAAGCTTAACGTTATAGAATTAAACCCCTATTAAGGGGTCTCAGAATAATTTCAGCATTCTCAAATGTTGGAAATGTATAGTTTACGTCGTTTCTTGGAGTTTCAATTTCATTAATATTTTCAGTAGACTGTTTAGGAAACCCTCCACACACACACACACACACACACACACGCACACACACACACACCCACACACATACACACACACAAGCACACACTCACACACATACACACACACAAGCACACAAGCCCACACACAAATACGCACACAAACACGCACACACACAACACAAACACACACACACAAACACACATCACACGCAAACACACATACACACGTATATACATATATATAAAAGAATAAAAAAATTATGATTGCAAAAATATTTTTTACATTAATTCATTGTTCGACAGGATATTCAAATAAGATATATTGAATATTTCAATATTTCTTATTTGAATATCCTGTCGAAATAAATTAATAAATTAATGTAAAATATATTTTTGTAGTTTTAAATTTGTATTCATCTATAACAAGTTATATTTTCTATGTTGGTTGTATTGAGATTTTTTTCGTGTGAGGATTACTATATAAATATTAATATTTATATTTACTTACTTACTATATTTACTATTTAAGTTTGCAGATTCTATTAGATTCTAAACTTTATCTTTACTAATTATCTATCTTTATATATATATATATATATATATATATATATATATATATATATATGACTACTTCATTTAATCACATAAATTAATATACGAAAATATAATTTTATGTGTAAATTTTCAGCATTTACTTCAACAGTGCTCAATACATAGGTAGAGCTAGGTAGCAAGTTATATTTATTTCTAACTTACTACTACTACTATATATATATATATATATATATATATATATATATATGCAAATAGATAGATAGGTAGATATATAGATAGATATATACATAGGTAGGTAGATAAATAGGTAGGTAGATAGATAGATAGATAGATAGAAAGAAAGATAGAGGATAGATGTATATGTAGATAGATAGATGTGTGCGTAACCGAGCGCATATAAGCGCTTGTGAGAAAATCAGCAGCTGTACGATGGCTGGTTTGCGAAGATATTAGCAGCAGCAGCCGTTAAAGCACATATGCAAATAAGCAAGTGTGTGTGAACTTGCATCACAAGACTAGGAGTGAAAAATACACCATGTGTTCGAGAGAGAAGTAAAGTGCGCGCCGAAGAAGATGGACGCGAGGTGACGAGGAGACAAAGACTTTTGCAAAAAGTACATGTGTAGGACTTTGGAAATATAATGAAATGCGTTGTTTTTGAAAAACCAGAAATAAATTAATTTTATTTGCTCTTGAAAACGCGGATTGTGATTTCTTTCTTATTAATTTTGTTTGTTTGTTTCTGCGACGTTTATTCACACCTGAGAGTATCCTGTACGTCTACAAGGCCACCATTCGCCCATGCATGGAGTATTGTTGCCACATCATATATATAATTCCCCAGAACCTCTGGCCTTGATGGAGGGGAGACTAAAACTTACTGCCGTGGTTTCAAATGATTTGAAAAACAACAAGGCGAGACTTGATTCCAAATATCTCTCATATTTTATGTAACCATTCTTTTAGAAAGAGGGTACGATTATGAATCTTTCCATTATCAAATAATCCTTTACTTCATGTATAAAGACCAAAGGGGGAGGTATAGCTTTGATTGTATGGGACGAAACTACTCGAAAATCTGCAGGCTTTTTGAAGATTATAATACTATTCTTTGGTTAAAATGTCATGACAATTGGTTAAAAAATACCTATCTTATAAAACCTATAAAATATACCCAAATTAGTCTACATATATATACACAGTGGCCTGGCAAGCCAACTTTAGTTTAGCTGCTTTGGGATGAATTTTGCTGAGGAATTTTTTGTTTTAGCTAAGTTGTCTCCTCTGTGCCAGACCACTAATATATGACCGTAGTTTCAAAAGTAAAGTCTTCTTTGTTTTTTGTTTTTTTTCAACTAAAATGTTGCAGAGCTACGAAGACCGTCATAGTACTATTGAAACGAGCGACCTTCTGAGCCCCAGAATTTATTTTTCTACATAGCCACAGCTGTTACAAAGGCACATTATCCAACGATGAACGATGGCTGCGCATGGGCGTCCGGAGCGTGCTTTCTTATACAAGGAGCGTTCCAAAAGTAAAAGCTTATATATTTTTCATAAACTCCAAAAGTTAAAGAGCAACGAAAACGAAAGTGCTACATTAAAACGAGCCACCTTTTGTGCTCCAGAATATATTTTTCTACATAGTCACTATCATTCTAAATGCACTTTTGCCAGGAATTCAATGCCACATCTCTGCTTCCGACGTACGCCCATTACAGGGGTTGCTTTCTTAGAGGATCACACGGTCAATATCTGCCACAGAGAAAAAAAGAAACGACACATGCATGACAGTTACATGAAGCGAATGTTTGTATTTTAGTTTCAAGAACCGCCGACAGATGCCGCTTGTCAGGGGTCGATAACTCTTCCTTTTCTAAAAGTTAGCGCAAACTAAAATTATAGTTTTATACAATCTTTCTGTACGAAAGAAAAAAACAAATTATTCTTTTGGCACTTCTGCATGACAGTGACATGAGTCGAATGTTTGTATTTTTGTTTCAGGAACCGTCGACAGATGCTTCCTTTTCTAAAAGTTCGTGAAAACTAAAATTATATTTTGATAAAAACAGAAACACATTATTCTTAAACCTCTATAAATGATTAATCTTTGTTAACTTATATTTTGCTACATTTTTATACCACCTTACGGAAAAAAAAATTCTAAAAACCATTTATTTACCATTTACGGTTATATTAAATTATGTATTAATTTGAATTTGAAACCATGCATAATTAAGTTCAGTTAATTGTTATACTCAAATTTATTATTATTTCAATTATAATTCTTATTATATATATATATATATATATATATATATACATATATATATATATATATAGATAGATAGATAGATAGATATAAAGTAACAAACCGAGTTATGTGTTCATGAACGTTTCGTCTTTATTTCGAGACATCTGGATGAATGAGATAACTCATTCATCTAGAGGAAGTCTCGAAATTAAGACGAAACGTTAATGAACACATAACTCGGTTTATTCCTTTTTATTCCTCTATTTCGTCGGAATACTATTTCCATTATTCTCATCATATATACATTTTCTTTTGAAATCATTATTATATATTGTATAAATAAAAAAAATATATATTTAAGCGTATTTTACGACCGGCCAACGCCGGGTGGTTCGCTAGTCTTAAATATTTACGAAAACATTTTTTTTTAATTTATGCCGTTAAAAGAATAACTTTTTCAACGAAAAGATGCATAATTTTTATTAGCCCCTTTTTATGCTTATATACCGTGATATCTTCAAAATCATTAAAAACGTGTTCGTACATTTTATGCAAGGCTTCATCTATTAAACACGTTAAATGCCATTGCTGTTGTTATTGACGGAAAATGAGCACTTGAGTATCACACACACACACACACACACACACACACACACACACACACACACACACGCACACACACATATACACACACACCCGTATGTTTGTGTGTGTGTGTGTCTGTATGTCCGTAGATGTTCGTTTGCATGTATATGTGTGTGTTTACGTGCATACGAGTAGGTAAAGCATTCATTAGTGCCAGCGATTTGACTGCGTGCCTTCACTTACATCTAATGCGCATTTAATAGACTTTTAATGGCGTCTTCATCTACCACCTCATCTGTAATTTAGCGCGTCCTGCCCCGTGGCAATGAGACGACAGAACGGCACTCCAACCCCCTCCCCCTTGGCCGCCGATGGTTTCCCGCTTATGCAGGATGCCAGAAAAGGAAGCCTCGGCTCCGTCTCCGCTGGCAGCAATCGCCTTCATCAGTTGGTGGAAATGCGATACGATGCCGATGACAAAACGCGGATGAAGACCGAAGGAGCTTGAAGAAAGCAAAGCAGAGAAACCATTACACACACACACACACTCACACACACACACACACACACACACACACACACACACACACACACACACACACACACACACACACAAAATGGCAGCTTTAAGTGCTGCCTTCAAGTAAGAGTAATCCGAGATATATAGAAATGCAGAAAGAACGAACGAAGGAAAGAAATTAAAGGAAGAAAGATAAAGTGCCAGCAAGCTATAAAGGAAAATTCAAGACGATACACCAAAGAGACACTTGCTGTTTTCTTGTGCTTTGTCAATAATAGCTTTGATATAGTTCGTGCTAACCGCGTTATCTTGTACAGCTGTTAGTAGTGATACAGTATTTCTGTTTAGATGCCCTTTTTCGTATTATTATTATTATTATTATTATTATTATTATTATTATTATTATTATTATTATTATATTATTATTATTATTATTATTATTATTTATATTATTATTATTATTATTATTATTATTATTATTTTGTGTGTGCAGCACTGCAGCACAAGAACAGGCATTAGGAACATGATTGTTAAACATAGTGGTTCTAGGAGAGGAAGTTGCTGCAGAATGCCGGATTTGTGATAAGACCTCAGAGTCAATTGCGCACCTTGCAGCAGGGTGTAGTGGACTGTCCCAGAGAGAGTACCGCAAAAGACACGATCGCATGGGACTCCGGATATATTGGGAGGTGTGTAAGAAGGTTGGGGTGAAGTGTGCTGGAAAATGGTTTGAGGAGGTGCCTGATAAAGTGAGAACAAGTGAGGATGGCAAAGTAGAGGTATGGCGAGACAAAAGTGTCATAATGACCAAGCAATTGAAACATAATCGTCCGGATATGGTCGTCATTTACAAGGTCTCAAAAAACTGGCAGATTGCAGACTTCTCAGTACTCTGGGACAGGAATGTGAAAGAGAAGGAGAACGAGAAGTGGAGCAATTATGCTTCATTGGCCTTAGAGATAAGGCGTATACTCGGGGTTAAAACACAAATAATCCCGGACGTAGTTGGTACAACAGGACTAGTATCAAGTCGTCTAGAAGGACAATTGAAAAAACTACAAATTCCCGATGTTTTAGGTGGCCCTCAGACCTCTACTATTGTAGGTATCACCAACATCCTTAGAAAACCCCTTGATCTTTGAAGCTCCTTGTTTGGAGCCGGGGTCGAAGGAAACCCTCTGGAAATGACTCCCCTCCCTTTCCAGAGAGACATTGATAAACGAAATCAGAATTATTATCATTTTTTTTTTTTTTTTTTAATTATTATTATTATTATTATTATGATGATGATGATTATGATTATGATTATGATTATTATTATTATTATTATTATTATTATTATTATTGGCGGCTCAGATGGAGCTTTCACACAAGTCAACAAAAGATTTGATTGGAAACGTGTGGTGTTCTCTGGAAGCTGAATGACAACAAGTCTCTCCAGACGTCCAGCTCTCTCCACCTCCTTCAATAGCATTTGCAAATGAATTTACATAATCGCAACAGCCACTTACCATTGATTTATCACTGGTAGTGGCCATTGGTTTATACTGCCATTTGAGTGGCATTCAGCCTCCCCAAGGCCCAACTTCTCTGTGTGCTAGTCCAGCCGAGGTCTGGCTAGCGCGCTCTCCTCGGTCTTTCAGTCTTTCTTGACGCTTCTCGGCTCTTTGGTATCACTTTTTTTTATTGGGGAGACCGGTGATGAAACAATGGGAGAATGCATGAAGGGGTGTAGTACTTGTAGATATGCAGCTTCGGTGTTCTTCATTCCCTGTAACGCTTATTCGTTATAGTGTCTTCTTGTGTTATTCTCTACATTCAAGGGGTTTCCTTAATATTTCCGTCGTTTTCATTCTCGTTAGTCGTTATACTTTTGCAATTATTCCTCTGATTCCAATTTCTGACTTTTTTTTCGAAGCTTTTCGTAATTGGTCATAGTGGTCTTACTATTATCGGTACTATTTTGATTTTCTTCATCATCCAAATCCCTTTTAAAATCCGTCAGCTTCTTTTGGGATATCCTGCATATATATATATATATATATATATATATATATATATATATATATATATATATATGTGTGTATATATATATATATATATATATATATATATATATATATATATACGACAACTGTTAACAGCATGCTTTTTTTTAACTTTGATACTTGAGTTGTCTTTTCCGCAGTCCATGCATTGTTTTAAATTCTCTCGCAGTATTTATCATCACTCACCGACAATCTTAATAAGCTTTATCCCCGAGTTACCTTCGATCCTGATAAATGTTGACTCATTTGTTAAAAGGTATCAATAGAGAAGCGCGTGATAAACAAAAACTGTTTGACATTTATGACTGAAACTTGGTGGACAGGTCAAACATAGACTAAAGATTATTTGTATCAAACGTTTTGATTACATAAATGATTTTGAATTTTTTACAATTATATTTTCATGAGACATTCTGACCACATTTGTTTCTGATACATACTTCTTATTTGCTGCGAGACAGACCGAATATTATTTGTGTTAAATCCTGTACATTATGGGGAAGGCGGTATATCATTTGTAAGAAAGGCTGTATATTATTCGTGCGACAAGTTATATATTATTTATGGAGCACGCTATATATTATTTGTTGAACATACTGTATATTATGTGTGGTACATACTGTGTATTATTTGTGGGACATGTATATTGTTTTAGGACATGCTGTATATCAATTTTGAAACACACTGTATATTATTTGTGGAACATGCTGTATATTACTTGTGGGGCATGTATATCATTTGTGGAACATACTGTATATTTTTTGTAGAATATACTATATATCATTTCTGGAACATGCTGTATTTTATTTGTGGGACATGTGGTATATTATTTGTGGGACATGTGGTATATTATTTGTGGGACTTACTGTATAAGTGGAACATACTGTATATTATTTGTTGGACATACTGTATATTATTTGTTGGGCATACTGTATATCACTGGGGAACATACTGTATAATATTTGTGTGACATGTTGTATATTTTGTGGTACAAGCTGTATAATATTATACCACGTACTGTATATATTTGTGTACATACTGCATATTAATTTATGGGACAGGCTGTACATTATTTGTGTAATATGCTGTACATTATTTGTCGGACTTGCTGTATATAATTTGTGAGACATCATGTATATAAAAGATATAATACATATCTGTAGTTAGTTACTTACTTTCTTTAAAATATTTGTATACGACCACCAAGTTCGGCTAACGGCTATGGTATGGTCATAGTCAAGGTCGTTTAATTCCTCCAAAAATATGCCCGGCCCATTCAACATACTCTTAAAAGTTAAGGATTTCTCAGAGAAATAAGAATACCCCAAGTAATATATAATTAACTTGTCAACCAATTTTGGTCTGATGGATGAGATAATGCATGGGAGGCTTCCATACCCGAATGTGACTTGGTAAAATGAATTCATATTCAATTCCTTAAGTTATGACATAAAAAGTATGGTTGGACAGACTCTCAAACTAGGAGAAGGAGAGTCATCAGGTAATTGTCGTGAGAGTGGGGCATGTTCTGTTTAATGCATTATACATTGAAAACAAATTCATATTTTTATCGCGTAACCTTGTTCCCCTATCAATACGTCATCGCACAGCTATCCTTTAAGAGTGTAGCCATTCTCTCCCAAGATAGAATGAGGCTAGCTCTATATAGAGATAGGAATAATATATGATATTTCTCTTATAATCAGGCTAGACGTGTACCTCGACTAGTTTAAAAACATTCAGGATGAAAAGAAAGCAAGGAAAGAAGGAAGGGATCAACGAGTATGGAGGAAGAGAGAAATAAAAGGAAATACCAAGGAATTACGTAAAAAAAAAATGAAATTAAAAAAGAAAGATGGGAGGGGGGGGGAAGAAAAGGAAGAAAAATGCAAATTTTTATAACTGCATTTATTGCTACATCTTTTTTTTTTACTTTGTCAGCATCACTTTGTTTCTTTCTTATTTCTATCTCCCCCCCATATTTGTCACCTTTACTTCTCTCTCCCCCTCTCTATCTCTTACTCTCTCTCTTTTGTTCCATCTCTATGGCTCTACTCTCTCTCTCTCTCTCTCTATATATATATATATATATATATATATATATATATATATATATATATATATTTTAGTTCCATCTCTATGGCTCTTCTGACGCTCCTTCCCGAGTTCGCCCCTGTTATTTAAGATCTTGTTACTGTCTGGAGTTGGTTTCTATGTACAGACCCGGTGACGCCAACCAGCAGAGCGTCTCTGGGTCCAAATTTACCGACGCGAGGACACAACAAAGCGCAGCTGAAAAGCCCAAAGGATGTACGTCCAGTGCAATATGCTTACGAAAGCCATGGATTAGATTACCAAGCAGCCTGGGTCATCTATTTACGGCATATCAACCCTCTTACAGTAAAAGTATATTCAAGTCTTGAATTTTTAAGATGATGGTTGATTGTTTGTATTGTGTTGATCGGACTATTGTTCTCATCTTTAGCGTTATTTGTTCAACGTTTTGTGTCGATTCGGCATTCGACCGTCTTCGTGCATATCTGTTCTTGTTTGGGAAAGAAAAGAGAAAAGTTACTGACTCCGTAAATTCTTTCGTATTCTTGAAGTTAGCCTCTGTTTTCAGGCTATGATTTCGTATGTGTGAAAAAGAATTGGTTGACAAAAAGGAATCAACTCTAATAAAGATTAGCAGGGGATTATCTCCCTTCCATCGCCAAAATTTTAAGGGTGTACAGTTTTTATTTTTCCTACAATTAGAGACTTCTAAATGCTATTTATTTCTAAGCTTGGTCACCTTAGTAATTTTTTTAGCAAATGTATTACCCCTCTCAGTCGCCTGATTCTCCATCTTGCATCCCTTCTGAGATTATACTAGCCTGGATGGCCGGTGTTGCCTGGGTGTTCGGAGTTGTGTGTTGAGCAAAAAAAAAATAAAATAAATAAATGAAAACATTAGTAAGCAGATAGACTCGAACCTGTATCGCGAAGGATAAAAGAACGTGAAAAAAGACATGACGTCTTTGCTGTTGCGTCTATTGTAAAACCGGATTCGAAAAATGTTTAAATAAAGACTAGTTAATTGAAACGAGAGGATGACTTTTTAAAATATCTGCGAAAAAAACGACCATTCCCTTTAGAAAAGTGTCCTGTTGAGGATGAAAGAATTAATGTTTTTAGCCGATTTTTCGATATTCGTCGTCCGAAGGGCCGAGCTTCAAACCGATCGCATGAAGCTCCGTCGCCTCTGGCGAAAGTTTTAATTATAATTTTAATAAACCTTGTGCTTAACTTGGTCTGGACTTGTGAGGTGCAGATGTGTTAAGCAGTTGTTTGTGATTTTGAAAATGTTCTGGTATGACTCAAGCTAAGAATGACAGTTTGTTTATACTATTGAACCAAAGTCAAACCGGAAAGAACTCATGGATACAAAAACAAAACAATGCTTAAACGTTATGTATGAATGCCCCCCTCTCTCTCTCTCTTTCTCTCTCTCTTTCTCTCTCTCTTTCTCTCTCTCTCTCTCTTTCTTTCTCTATTTCCCTCTTTCACTCCTCTTTTATCTCTATTGTTTTAAAAATTGACGCTTGCATTCTGGAGTTGGCGGACGCGACATAGCATGCGTCTGGTCACAACTGGTCTTTATGAAAATATATCCTCATTGTTAAATCTTAAATAAATTATATTTTTATAAAAATGCATTTGTTCGCTATTTTTGTATAAGCGTTAAATTCCAGCATGCCAGTAATGCCGACGATGGAAAGATGCCTATAACGACGCAATGGAGCAACAAGAAGCGACCTATGCCAGCTAGTTATAGCCGACGACATCTCGACTCGTTTTTGTTGATGTTACTTCCATGTGCCTACAACATCTTTATCGTTGGATATCATTTATTCCCCCAGGGAGCTGGTTGCGTTCCCAGGATGTTCTTCAACTACATAACTCTCACCGGGGAAGCGATTGTACCATACATACATTCAAACATACAGTTGAGATTTTTTATTATAGATTGTATTAAACTACTAAATCAGAAACGTTCTATTAATTGTTCGATTCATTACTTCTGAATAGATTAGAAATAGGAATTTATTCTTAACACAGCAAAGGATAATAAGAATAAGGCAAATTCCAGGGTGTGATGCACTGATGAGATCGGATGCTTAGTCAGTTAAAGCCTGAACTCCGAGGTAGACAGTTGAATTTTGGATACAATCGGGAGCAGTTGATCGGTCGGAGGTTCTTCAAGGAAGATGGGGACATGAACTGACGTCAATAGACGCACCCAGCCTCGACAGAACGTGCATGTTTATTAGCATGTAGAAACACACACCCATAGTTCAACCGACATATATGTGAAAAATCGGCGTCTGTGTTTTTCTTGTGTTTTGTTTTATCATATTTTATTCTTGTGGACCCGTGCGTCCTCATCGCCAGTCGCCAGTGAGAAAATGGCGATACAGCCATTAGAAGATAAGAATATGAATGTAAAATCCAGGGCACACGACGTCTGGGTTCTGCGGCTTGTCATTGGCGCCACGTCGGGTCACAAATGTTCCACAAGCTGGCATTGCTTCGAAAGAAGTTACTGGCATAAGAAGCTGTATTTAAATAAGGAATCATTACTAGATTGTGAAGTCGATTTTGTATTGTACCAAGACCAGAGAGCTTCCTCAAATCTGATGTAAAATATATATGCATATATATAAACTCAATTGAGAGAATAAAATATACGTACGCGTTAATAATAACATTTTACATTTCAGAAATTAAACACATTGAACACAATTTATATTTAATAATACAACAGTTATAAAATTTGTTTGTTTTAAGAAGTAGAAAACGTAGTCGTACAATACAAAATTTAGAAAATAATCATCTATTATTTTTTTGGTCCCTGTTCGTTCGTTCGTCCCTTCGTCTTTTCGCACTTTTCTAAATAACTACGCCTTGGATTTTTTTTAAAATTTTGTACAAACGTTAAACATGATATAAGTAAAAAAAAAAAAAATTGATGCCTTGTATTTTTATAAAACTTTCTGAAAAGTTGTAACTAACTGATTTCTATATAATTTTGCTTGTCTATATTTCGCAATAACTATTGGATGTGCCCCAGGAGCTCTTTTAAGGCTAATAAAAACACTCCATTTTTGGGACTATTTCACCATATTTGTCCAAAATTGTCTGTGTCGGTCTATTTAGAAGTTTTGCATAATACTGAACTCAAATTTAAATACGTTAAGGCCTTGGAGACTTTGTGGGCTAAATGGGGATGGGGAATGATAGACTTCGTCATTTCATTTTTTTTGCATGGTGCAGAACGAAAATTTACATATGTTAAGCCTTAAAACTGCTCCGTTTGTTCATTTTCACCAAGATTTGACGTCCTCTTGGGACTTTAGGGGCCAAATGGGGGGAGGTTCAAATGTTAAACTTAGTTATATTTTAACCTCGTTCACTGTGCATTCACGCGGGACCATGCGTGCTTTATTTATTTCAATAGTAATCAGAGTATTCCTGTAGTTCTTCATTAATGATTTACAAATAGAGTAGAACCCCCGGGATACGGTAGCCTCAGGATTCGTTTTTTCAGTTTACGTTCTTGAGTACGATGTATTTCCAGCCCCGGGTTATGGTATTTGTGCCGCCTTACGGGTTTATTTATACTGTTATTTGATTATATACATGTGTATTACATGTTGTATTTTGTAAATATTTTTTTATGCCGTATCCCGGGGTTCTACTGTATAATACTGTTGTTCTCTTCCTGCTTCTTATCTTGTCTTAAGATTTATTTTATATTTCCTGGTTCTATTTTTCAGATTTCAGTTCTCAAACATCACTACATGAATTTTAAGAATTCAAGGACAGAATGACACTTACCATTAGTTGTTAACTTTTCTTTTTAAAATTCAGATTAATGTCTTTGAAAATCCATGGAATAAAAGTACATTCTTTATATTTTATTTTATTCAACAACGAGCATTCATTTACAAAGTAGCAGCTCCAGAGACACTCCAAGGTTTCCAAAGTCTATTTTGAACTCTGTCAAGGCAGGATAGAGTGAAAAACGCTCTTTAAAATGATGTATAAAGTGAATGTATCATAATGAAAACTTATTTGAAAACACATCATTTTGAAATCAAAATTAAAAATTCTGCAAGACATTTCTTGTCAACCTAATAAACGGTTGAATGTCAGAACATACAAATATAATGTACCCTTACAAGTATTTATAATAGATGCTGTAGTTTGTTACCAAAGAGACAGGCAGTGATCCAACCTGATTGCGACATATCAATTAAACCAGTTTCATATAATGCTGTGTGACCTGACCTGGCTAGCTTGAGACGTGGTTGCACACAATCGAAGCCGCCGCCGAATTTAACTCCAGTCCACAAATCTACCGTGTTCGCGGCTGGTCCCAGAACTGGCTGCCAAACCAATAATCTGGCCATTATAGTTGCCGTGCGTGGTCTGCGCTTATTCAGAACGATGTTCTGTTATAATGATACCATTTTCTCCAGGTCTTGGATATGACCTTAAACTATATCCGATGGTGAGATCCCAGCTTGCGGGCTTTGGGAAGTGTGTAGCCACCCTTTAATTGCTATTGCTCGCAGGTCCACTCTGACCCAAAGAGGTAGTATCTGTTAGGGTCCCAACTACGAGTTAAATAGAAACCAACTTGAAAAATAAAAAAAAATACTAACAAATATATTCTATTAAAAGATTCTTCAAAGTCACTGGATTTGGCATTAAATAACGTGAAAAGGGTTGATATGTCGTAAAACAAAAACAACGAACCAACAACCATTTTCCCAAGCATTTCTTCCTCCTTTGAGGGGAGAGTAGCGTAGTACATATTTATTCGTCATTATAACATCACTCCAGATATTACTTCCATTTTCAAGGGGAAGAGTAGTTCGAGGTATATCATTCTCCATTTTATTAAGAGATAGTATATCCTCTGTTCTATTGTCATTATACTATTCTCCCAGGCGTTAGCTCCTCCTTTTTTGAAAAGTAGTGCAATATCCTTTTAGTTGTCGTAAGATAAACTATAGAGGCATTTCCTCATCCGTTCTGAGCGATAGTCCAATATATATTCGTTCACCAGAAATTCAATGACGCAGCGCTGCTTCTGACACGCATCCATGACAGGGGCTTTCTTCTTTAGAGTCTCACACCGTCAATATCTACCAATATTTAATTTATTTTTCTCCCGGTTTCACACTCAATTATGGCGGCAACATCCTTAGTGAAATTGCTGCGTGCATCAATATGACATGTCTCAAGCGGTGCCTCATCACCAGCGTCCTCTGCAACTGTATGATCACATTCTCCTAGGATTTACCTTCTCCTTAGGAGGGTATGTAAGCCGAGCAGAAATATACAGTCAGAACGGTGATTGATTTTGTCGATACGTAAAGCAAAAGTTTATTAATTATCGACCCACGTGAAACGACTGGTTTTATCTCAAGTTACATTAATTTCGAGGAAATATAAGACATCTCTTAAGTGTGGTTGTGAATTTTTTTACAAAAAAAAAACAAAAAAAAAACATGAATGTGAGGAGAGAAGAAAAGCGATAAAGACACTCACCTCCGGCACTTACAGTGATTTATGCGGACCTACATCCATATCAGTTAGATTTCCATTCACCTGTCAGCATCACGGGCTTGAATCCGCACTCCTTAATGATATTGAATCGTTTATTTATCAGCGACACTGGACGCAAACTAGATCTCATTGTCAACAATACGACTCAAGCAGCGGGGTCTGTGGACATTCCACGGTACAACATGTCCTCATATTTCTTTAAGTCTGTCTGTCCGTCCATTCCATTTTTTTCTCGGAATCTACTGAACTGATCCGTTTGAAATTTTGCACGGACCTTTGTTATCATAAACTACAGCAAACTAAGTTTTATGGTATCTGCTCGGTGCACAATATGGAATAATTAGAAATTAATATGGATTAGTCACGAAAATACCACATTTACACTAAGTCTGGCATAAAACACCCATTCTACGTCAACACGCTATAAATTTGCCCGTTTAAAACGGATTAAGCGTCTACTATATTGTATTTGTATTCATCTTTCTATCTGTTTGCCCTCTCCACTTTTTCTCGGAAGCTATTGAGCCGATATAGACAAAACATTTTTATGAACCCTTGTTATGACAATGTGCAACGGACTAAGTCTTATGGTATCCGTTCGATAAACAGTTAGAGATTAATAAGAATTACAACACTACCACATTCACACTATACAGTTTGCATAAAGCATTCATCTTAAGTCAATGTGCTGTAACCTTTGCCTGTTTTAATCAGCTGGAAATATCTTCTCAATTATTAAATCATTTCTCTCTGATAGGTTCATAAGCGTAGTGGTTGATAGCCAAAACTCAGACCCTTACATTATTAATACTGGAGTCCCTCAGGGTTCCATCCTGGGCACAACTCTCTTCCTAAACTACATCAATGATCTTCCAAATCACATCCTTAGATCATTCGTAGACATTTATGCTGACGATACTACCACCTATGGCAGTACATCAAAGACCGTAAACGACCAAGTTCTCTCTCATTATCTCTCCTCTGATCTTGAGTATATTGTACAATGGGGAAAGAGGTGGCTGGTTACTTTTAATGCATCTAAAACCAAGCTTCTGTCTTTACATCATCAACGTTCTGATCCCCATCTGACATCAATTGAAATGGATGGCTCCTATCTTGAGAAAGCTCTATGTTTTGACAAGCTCCTGGGCTTGGCCATTAGTCCTCATCTGAAATGGAACACGTACATCATATCTGTTGCTAAGATCGCTGGGAAAATGGTGGGATCCTTCTATCGATCCAGTAGATATCTCACCGCCTATATAAGAGCCAGGTACGTCCAAGGATGGAGTACTGTTTCCACATCTAGGCAGGAGCTGCTAGAATCAGCTTATCCTGCCTTGACAGAGTTCAAAATAGACTTCGTAGCCTAGAGGGGACCTGCCATTTTTTCTTCCCTCTTTCTCACAGAAGAGATGTTGCGAACCCGTCTCTGCTTGATCGTTATTTTCATCGCAAGTGCTCGTCAAACTTTCATGAAATGCAGTCGACTAGTTGAAAACACTATCAATAATTTCCCTCACTCTTTATCTGTGCCTAAACCTTAACCTATATTCCATGAACAAAGTTTCTTTCTTAGAACTGCACACTTGTGGAACTCTCTTCCGATTGCCTACTTTCCGGGTGATTATAATATGGCCGTCTTTAAGTCTAATGTAAATAAGTTCTTGATGAGCCGTTCCCCTTAAGTAATCAAATTTACCAAATCTCATTGTCGCATTGATCACCGTATGCTTATTAACCCTTATCTTCGAGTGGCCTCTGGGCCTTGATAAGTGGTAACTCCTTTGTAAAAAAAAAAGAATCCAAATATGAATAACCAATCCTAAAGTCAAAAATTCAGAAACGTCATAACTTATTATTTATTAAAAAAGCGGCTACCGTTGGAATTCTTCAGCAAAACGTCATCTGATTACTCATCAATCAACATCATTGCTGATCAGATGTCTTGATTATTTTCTTAAATGTATATGACAAGTGATAACATACGTGCAGACTTCATAGTGTATTATATAGATTATCAGTGTATCTAAATTTTGACTATTGACTTTAACTAAAACTGGCTTAGGATGCATAAATTTTAAGAAAAAAAGTTATTTAGAAAGGGAAATATGACTGTCCTATAAATAGGACACTGGGTACATGTGATATATTTTAGAAATCAAGATGTCCTGCTAGTACTTTTTAATAAATGATATAAATAATATTGTTACGTTATGGGGTAGTTCATTCATACGTCGTGTTATTGTGTGTTGTGTTACTAAATGTCTATTGTAGGGGTTCTTCGCTCTCTGAACCCTAGGTTATCGTGGTGCAGTCTATTTATGTTAGTGATCGTCCAAGTGTGTTGTTTTTTGTGTATCACACATGACATAAACGCATATTCAATATACCTCATCAACTTTTCAACTGCGTCGTTGGTCTTGTGGTCCACCTGCAGTGTTGGTAGACAGCCGGGTCGCTATTTACTGTTTACGGCGTATTAACCATTTTAGGGTTATATAATATGCATCGTTTGGCTTGTGGTCCATCTGGAATTCATCTGTTCTTGGAGGGAAGCTGGAAACCTGTTTGAACGAATCCATTTCACTCCAAGACGATGGGTTGTTTTATATATAGTTTTTATTCACTTTCCGAGTGTCCAACGCAGAAGAATGGAAAGCGAGTGTCTTTGCTTGGGTGGTTAATTCTAATCTCCAATTTGGAGACACGTCATCTCCCTCCCATGAGTGGGCGACTTGTTAAACCGTCTGCTCTGTTTGACGTCCTCTTTCCAACTCTACTCTATGTCCAGCCAACTAAAACATGTGACAACAATCACGTACTTCCGGGTTCAGCTATTTTTTAGAACTTCCGGTGCAACTTGTCCATTTTATACCTCGATATGTTTTGACAACTTTTATCAAAACATAGCTTCACATCTCATCTCTTGCTTACCTCGCCAGTTAGATAGCTCGAGATAGATAGATATATTGATAACCTGATACAAAGATAGGAAGACATCTAGATCGATAGATATATAACAGATAATTTCTCTTCTGTTCCATGATTATATAACAATATAAAGTATTTAAAGTTGTTAACTTAAGCATAAAACTAATTCAAATTACTTTTTGGACCCCTTGATTTTAAGTATGAAATGTGTTTTGGTTTACGCATAGTCGAAAACTAGTAACGCTCTAATCCCCATCTGGCATCAATTGAAATGGATGGCTCTCGTCTAAGGGAGGCCCCAGGCTTTGATAAGCTCCTGGGTTTGACCTTTATACCTGATCTTAAATGGAACACATATATCAAGTCTGTTGCCAAGGTCGCTGGGAAAATGGTGGGATCCTTCTACCGCTCCAGAAGATATCCCACTAATGATGCAATTCTCTCTCTATATAAGAGCCAAGTACGTCCAAAGATGGAGTACTGCTGCCACATCTGGGCGGGGGCTGCTAAAAACAGCCTATCCTGCCTTGACAGAGTACAAAATAGACTCCGTGGCTTGGTGGGGGATGCCCTTTTCTCTACCTGCAACCTCTTTCCCACAGAAGAGACGTTGCGAGCCTGTCATTGTTCTATCGTAATTTCCATGGCAGGTGCTCGTCTGAGCTCCATTCTCTGGTCCCCCCTCGCCAATCTTTCTCAAAAACACCCGACTAGCTGAAACAACCGTCAATAATTTTCCCCACTCCCTATCTGTGCCTAAATCAAAACGTAGATACCATGAACAAAGCTTCTTTCTTAGAACTGCACGCCTGTGGAACTCTGTTCCGCTTAACTGTTTCCCTCCCGACTTCAACCTGGATGTCTTCAAGTCCAACACAAACAAATTCCTGATGAACCGCCCCCCTAAGTAATGACACCTTACCAATTCTCCAATACTATTGCTAAACTATTCCTTTGATTACTGTATACACAATAAGCCTTATCCCTGAGTGGCCATTGGGCCTTGATAAGTGGTGAACTCCATGTAAAAAAAAGTAACAACTTTTACCAAGAGAAAACACCAGGGTGCATTAAGCGATCCTGTGAAAATGGTCTCGCCCTCCTCTACATCTCAATTTTTAATTGAAAAGGCAGCATTTGTACTATGGCTTTTTTCTATAAGAGTTAAAATTTCATTCTTTTTTACCCATTAGGTTTCATTGTCCACCAACAGATTTCTTTTGATTTATCTTTAAGATACTCTATATTGTACTTCTCTCTAATTGCTTGTCTGTCCGTTCAGTATTTTCTCGGAAACTATTAAGCCGATCTGGCTGTAATTTTGTACGGATCTTTGTTATGATGCGGTTCAGTGAACTAAGTATTATGATATCAATTCAAGATAAAATTTATACATTATGATGAGGAGCAAAGCAATTCGAACAAAGAATCACATTTTCCCGAATAACTTAGTGGTTTACTATTGCAAAACTCATATAAATTCATACAAACTCATCGAAAAAAATAGAATTTCAGCAAATTTCACAAGAATGAAGATCAACGAATGTTCCGCATTTCCAATACTTTTATTTTCATCGAAATCGATTAAATCAGCCAGTTTTCATCAAATCGACTCATTGCCTGTGCGGTATCTCTATAAGGCCACCATTCGCTCATGTATGAAGTACTGTTGCCACATTTGGGCTGGTGCATCTGTTACTAGCCTGTTGCTCCTGGACAGGGTTCAAAAGAGTCGCCAACCTGATAGGTCCTGGACTGTCATCTAAGCTTCAGCCTCTGTCCCATTGACGAAATGTTGCATCTCTCTGCCTGTTCTACAAGTATTTTAATGGTGAATGCTTCGAGGAACTACAAGAACTTGTACCCTCTAAACGTAAATATCCCCGACAAACCCGACAAATACCACCCCTAAACAGTAGGGAGCCCTAGGTGTAAGAAAACCTTCTATTACAATTATTTATTCTCCAGAACTGCTAAACTTTGGAACTCCCTTCCGAGTTCCTGCTTTCGGAACTGTACTGACATGCAGAAGTTCAAGTGTAATGTGAACAGATATCTTGCTGCTCATCTCCCTTCATAATATCCCTGCAACTTATGTTTCAGATAGTAGCCCCCTACTTCTAAGTGGAACGGAGCCTTGTTTGAAGTGAATATTGAATAAAAAAAGATAAAAGATAAAGTCGGGAACACACCATGCATCGGGAGGAAGCTCACATATATTTAAATTTTACAAGTCATTTTCTAAACGTACAACTATTCGCTGATGGCTTACTGGGTCTACGATCACTGTTTCGCCGATCCCGCCCTCAAAGCAAAACGGTCGGAATATGCCTAGTTTTGCGAAGGCCACCAACGTGGTGTACACCAGAATGTGGAATGCCTTTAGAAGGATTGAAATTGACGCGGCAGATCTCTAGAACACGTTCCACTATCAAGTGAGGATTACAACGGCTACTAACGATCAAGGCTTGACGTACCAATCTCTACCTTTAGCGCCATTCACCTGGGATGGATTGAGCCACACCCAGTGGTGTTAACCGCGTCTCGCGTGAAACTCATCCACCCCTGCCGGTCGGCAGCAGAGTCGACGGCATGATCCAGCCATTTACAGTTCCAGCGACGAACACCAAAATCGCAAGAACCGGACATGATTTCTATATCAGCCTTTACTGTTGCAAGCCAAGTTGGCCACGTTAGCGCTTCTCCAACCAGTCGGTGCAATGGCGCCACCAATTGATTGACGAACCTATCTCCTGGACGGTGCAGCACATGACCGAACCACTGGAGTCTCCTTTTCGGCAAACTTTCCCCCAGGCCAAGAATATTACATTTAACGCGCATGGTCTAATTAGATATCTGGTCGGAGAGGCGAACGCACAGGATGGGATGGAGGTAATAGTGATCGAAGACTTCAAGTTTATGAAGATCCTCTCTGCACACTGGCCAGGTTTCACATTAATAGTGAAGAATTGTTCTGACTATGGCCTCGTAGATCCGCAGCTTTGTGAAACGTCTTATATCCTTGATTTTAATTCCAGTTCTATATAAATTGCTGGTTTGTCATAGAGAGACATTATATATTTATACCTTTTTTACCATAGGAAAAGTATGTTGTAAGCGGGAGTGCCTGGCGGTATCGGGTGTTTTGGAGGTGTAAAAGAAAAAAAGTTTTGGTAGGAAGGTAGGCTCGACGCGAAGGTGGAAAAGAAAGGGGAAATAACCTGACATCTTACCCGCTTGGCCACGAAGGGAGAGTAAATGGTAATTGTTATTATTTAACGATTAAAAAGTTAAATGACAGATGCGTGAATTTAATGAGGTCAAATGTCACGTGACTTAACTTTGGCGCTGCAAACCAGTTTCTGCGTATCTGTCCGCCAAGATATTGGGGGGAAAAGCTCCCCTAAAAGGGGAGTGTCCAAATAGCAATTGTCTGATATGACGAATTTTTTTTCCAAGCATTGATCAAACCTATTGCTTTCTGGACGAAAAGTCCGAGAACGACTTCGATTCCAGTTTCGTTTTTTTTTTATTTAGTGACAAGCCAAAGAAACACACGGCGAGTGAAAAAAAAATCTCGAAAATAGCGTGTAAAAGTCGCCGATATTAAAAATACACCCGAGTTCGTTTCGTAAATCTTAGATATTATAATCTACGGAGCATATAAAATGTTTTAAGAATGAGTGATCCCACCGAGCGCCCCCTGAAAAAAGCCTTTGCCGGACATACACGAAAAATGCACACACACATACACATTTTCGCTTTTACATAATAGATAATTTATAAGTCATTTGTACTTGTAGCGGCATTAATCCGGGTTTAGTTGAGCCGGGTCCAATGGTGTTAACTGCATCTCGTGTCAAAGCAATCCATTCTTGTCAACGACATGATCCAGTTATTCACGGTTCCAATGACGGACACCAAAAAAGACAATCTCAATATCTGCCTAGACCATTGCAAGCAAAGTCTTAAATTGGTCACCTTGGTTCTTCTTTGAACCAGTGAGTCCATTGGGCGCCACCAATTGACGGACAAACTGATCTCTTGGCTGCCACAGCGTGGAGATTCTTTTTAAGCAGAGTTTGCTCCAGGCCAATGATGTTACATCTAGCATGTATAATCGACTTAAGGATCTGGTCAGAGAGGCGAACGCGCAGGATATGGTGGAGGCAATAGTGATCGAAGACTTCAAGTTTATGAGGATCCTCTCTATTGGTTGTTTTTGTTTTACGGCATATCAACCCTTTTCATGTTATTTAATGCCGAATCCAGTGATTTTGAAGAATCTTTTAATAGAATATATTTGTTAGTTTTTTTTGTTGCTTTTTTCAAGTTGGTTTCTATTTAACCCATAGTTGGGACTCTAACCGGTACTACCACTCCGGGTCAGAGTGGACCTGGGAGCAATGGCAATTAAAGGGTGGCTCCAAACTCCTCAAAGACCGCAAGCTGGGGCCTCACCATCGGATATAGTTTAAGGTCATATCCAGGACCAAGATCACTCTGTGCAGTGACCAGATCTCACGTCCATAGAGAAAGATTGTTCTGACCATGGTATCGTATATTCGCAAATGCGTACCATGAAGCTGCAGATATTCGAGGCTAAGGTCATCAAGCCTTAGTCGAAAACTGCTTTTGATAAGATGCTCTGAATAATGACAACAAGTGCAGGTTTTGTCATATACAAGTAGATAGTTTGATCTACCAGACATCTGATTGTAAGGTTCTTCTGGGATGACTACTAGATGCAAAGGAGTGTGTAAATATTAGATTGGTGTAAAAATAATGCCTTACACACACACACACACACACACACACACACACACGCACAAACACACACACACACACACACACACACACATATATATATATATATATAAAAGTGAACGTGTCTGTGTGTGTGTCTGTGTGTGTGTCTGCGTACACTTCCCTACGCAATAACTCTGTCAATTTTAAGTATACAGACTCGAAATTTGATATACAGAGTACTGAGATTTGGAAAAATCTTTTTAATCCATTTTCGGCCAGAAATGTAGCTATTAAGGGGTCAAAGTTCAACTATTTGACCGCTGAGAACTCTACCAAACTCCTCCAACAATTTTGGGTATAAACACTTGAAATTTTAGATATAGGTTCCTTCGACATGGATCTAACTTAATAACCTAAGTTCAGCCCAAAACAATAAATTTTAAAGGGTCATAATAGGGGTCAAAATAAAAAAAATTGACCGTTTTTTTTTTTTTTGCTGAACATACACCTCCAAATACCCGGGTAACGCCGGGCACCAATGCTACTATATATATATATATATATATATATATATATATATATATATATATATATATATATATATAGTTGAACGTCAATAAATAACATTGTTTTTGTACCCACCTAATCTCTCCACTAGACCATTTGTAAAAAGCTTAATTATCGACTGCAGTAAAGCCATGGAAAATTCTACCAGAAACAACAGTTGGAAATAAGTCATAAAACATTCACTTTGACAATGCAATTCCTACAGCAACGCACAAACAAACAGCGTACAAATACAAACAACGTACAAATACAAACAACGTACAAATACAAACAACGTACAAATACAAACAAAACAAAGCTGTTAAATCTGATACGAGACAAGAAGAAGAGTGGCAAACACTGAGAATGTCTGTATAAAAGTGAACCGTTTTGAGGTTAATACCTCCACCAGTATTAATGGTATTGTTTTGTACTTTTTATGGTGAATGGGAAGTAGAAAAACGTTTCAATATAGAGGAGAGTCATGTTCAAAAATGGGATGGCAAAAAAAATTAAAAAAATAAATAAATAAATAACTACTGCAAAGAAAACAAAATTATCGAATTGTAAATATAAAATGTAGTTGTTCCAAGCAAAAATTGACAGTATCAATCCAGTAAGAAAAGAAATTGTAAAGAATTCCAGGTAAATAAAGTGGTTATATTAACCGGCCAGGATCAGCAGAATGTATTTCTCTTCACGTGTCAAGACGAAAAGCTATGATTAAAATATTCAAAATCTAATATATAAAAATCTATATATCTGTCTCTCCGTCTGTCTGTCTCCATATTTTCAAACTCTATCTTCTCCGAAACTACAATTCACAGAGCGGCGCTAAGGGTCTCAAATGATTGGACTTTTTTACAGACAGTTATTTATCTTTCTTTAACCGGTAAAAATTGTTTTTTAAGGGGTCAAAAATGGATCCAAATTTAAAATAAAAATGCTGTAAATTACGTAATTAATCTTAGTTTACAGTGGTAACATCACCAGCTTTGAATACTACAGTTTTGCTTTCGGTTTCAATTCTAGCGGATGGCATCCAAATACTTTTTTTTCTCCCCCGACAATAAGAGGGTGGACCTGTAAATTCACCCTTGTCCCTCCGTCAGTTCGTCTGTCTGCACTTTTCTCAATAACTACGTCTTGGAATTTTTTTGAAATTTTGCACAAGCATTAAACACGATATGAGTAAAAATAGTAAGAGAACAGATTTTCCGGGAATACTTCAGTTGCCCCTCTAGGGGTGCCTTTCTGGTTAAAATGGCTAACATTGACACTTTTGTGCTTATTAAAAAAAATTGATGCCTTGGATTTTTATAAAACTTTCTGAAAAGTTGTAACTGATTTCTATATAATTTTGTTTGTCTATAATTTGCCATAATTCTTGGGTGTGCCCCAGGGGCTCTTTTAGGGCTAATAAAAAACATTCCATTTTTGGGACTATTTTACCATATTTGACCAAAATTTTCTCTGTGTGTCTATTTAGCAGTTTTGCATCTGAGGCTAAATGAGGTGGAGGGAGGGTAAATGATGGAATTTCTTCTTTTTTTTTTTGCATGGTGCAGAACTCAAATTTACATATGTTTAGAACTAAAACTGAACCGGTTGTTCATTTTCATCAGGATTTGACGTCCCCTGGAGACACGTGGGGCAAATGATGAACATAGTTACTTTTTTATGCATCGTTTACTGTGCTCTCACGGGGGACCATGCATGGTTCACTTGTTCTTTTTGAAATCAAATAATCTAATAATATATACGAAATCTGGATAAATTAAAATATCATATGTAACCGTATTTTACGACCGGGCAAAGCTGGGCGCCCCGCCCCACTTTTAGTGTTTTTTTTTATATTTGTTTCGTTCGTTGATGATGTCTTGCTATAAGTATAATAGCCAACCTCTTTGTGATCATATACTAACTTTGTGCCAAAGATATTGCAACATACCTCATGAATTGTAAAGATTTTCTGTATTACAATGATTTTGATACTAGATTAGTTCGTGATAAATACTCTTGATGGTTTTATTGACCAGCATTGTGTCGCCAATCGCCTACTCAAAGCAAAACAGTCGGAACATGCCTAGTTTTCAAATGACCACACGCTTGGTGTGCATCAGAATGCGAAATGTCTTTTGAAAGACTTCAGTTTACGCTTCTAGAACACGGAGATATCTTGGTTGAAAGATGTGAACTGAAAAAGTGAAACAACGTCTTGTGCTTAACAACCTCGTTTATATTAATAACTAGCCTGGGTCCCCGGCGTTGCCCGGGTATTTGGAAGTGTGTGTTGAGCCAAAAAAAAAATACGTGGTAGTAGGTAGGCAGGCTCGAACCCGTACCTCTAAGAAGGAAAAGAAAGTGAAAAAAAGTGACGCGTTTGCTGCTGCACCCATCGCCAAACAGGAAGTGACGTAGGTTTAAATTAAGGCTAGCAATCTAAAAGAGGCTATGATTTCGGAAATATCGACGAAAGAAGCGACTTCTCCTAGTAGAAAAGTGCCAAGTTGAGGCTGAAGTAATTAATGTTTTTAGCCAATTTTTCGATATTTGTCATCCGAAGGGTCGGGCTTCAAAGTTTTTGCGAGATATACAAACATACATACATAGACTTAAACAGACAGGTGAGATTTATGTTATAGACTAGCGGGGGTTCCCGGCGTTTCCCGGATGTTTTGGAGGCGTAAAAGAAAAATGTTTTGGTAGGAAGGTAGGCTCGAACCTGGAGTCTTCACGCGAAAGGGGTTACAAACCTAACATTTTACCCGGTCGGCCACGACGGGAGAGAAAGTCAAAGCCATTTTAATTCAACTTAATTATAAAATTAACTGATAGCTGCATGAATTTAACGAGGTCAAACATCACGCGACTTAACTTTGGCGCCGCAGGCGAGTTTCTGCGTATTTGTTTGTTTCCCTCCGCCAAGATGTCCCAATGAATAGCAATTGTCTGATATGATGGGGTTTCCTCCCGTATTGATCAAAACTGATTGCTTTCTGGACGTCTCTGCACGAAAGGCCGAGAACTCGATTTTGCTTTCACAGTTTCGCTTTTATACTGAAAACGAAACAAAGGATTGAAAAAAAAATCTCGAAAATAGCGTGTAAAAGTCGCCGAAATTAAAGATACACGCGGGCACGTTTCGTAAATCGTAGATATTATAATCTATGTAGTATATAAAAGGTTCGAAGAAAGAGTAACGGTCCGGAGCGCCCCCTCCCCTCCAAAAGCCTTTGCCGGACATACACAAAAATTCACAAACATACAAACACACACACATTTTCGTTTTTATATTAAAGATTGCTGCATTTAAAAAAAAATAATATAAGATCATGAGCCAAAACTTTGGACGATTATGTTTAAAGCTGGCGTGATAAGAACGAACCAATGAAAACTACTTTATAAAATATACTGAATCTCTTTGAATTTTGTTCTGTTTTAGCCTATCCCCTTGACAGGAGAAAATAACTTTTTGGCATAATCACAAATGTATTTAGTTGAATATTGGACTCTCGGGCAACAGCAGGTTGCCCTCCCCCCCAAAAAAAAAGGGTGAAGCGAGAGATTACACTAAGACTGCCAATTGCTGTTGAGGTGTGGGAGGTTTCATTAATAACTAGGATGTTAGTAATGGAATTTACGGGAATGTAAGTTAAACAAGGACAACTGTTTTAAATAGATTTTCAGTCGTAATGAAAAAGTTTGGAATTTAATTTGATAAACAGTAATATTCAAGCCAAATAGATATTTAAAAAAAAAGTCAAGGGAAGCATGCATAGTCTCCCGTGAGTGTTCAGTGAACAAGGCATGAAAATATGACTGAGTTTAGCATTGCCCCCCCTCTTAAGCCCCCAAAGTTCCCAGGGGACGACAAATCCTGGGGAAAATGAACAAAAAGTAATTTTTAGGCCTTAACCTATGTAAATTTGAGTTCTGCACCATGCAAAAACAAAAAATGACTAAGTCCATTATTTGCCCCCCGCGTTTAGCCCCAAAAGTCTCCCAGGACTTAACATATTTAAATTTGAGTTCAGCACCATGCAAAACTGCTAATTTTCCGGAAAATCCGTTCTGTTACTTTTTTTACTCATACAATGTTTAATGTTTGTGCAAAATTCCGAAAAAAATTCCAAGGCGTAGTTATTAAGAAAAGCGCGAACGGACGAACGGACGAACGGACAAGGATAAATTTACATGTCCAGCCTCCTTTTGTCTGGCTCCAATAAAATATTACAGGGTTTCTTTATATCATGAAAGATTAGAATTTGTGTTTTAGTAAAACAAAAGTCAATTTAGAACAATCCATACCAGCCGAGATTCACAATAGCCCCATTCTGCATACCTAGCGGCTGACATTAACCATCAACCACTTCTTTATACAGTTCAACTTGGTTTGGTCCTATGAATGGTTTTTGTTAAGCGATGGTCATTTTTACACATTTTGTTGTTACGCGTCTGTTGAATACAGTACTGTACTGCGGGGGGGATATGCTTTCCAGCTGATGAAAACGTCGTGGTTTTCAAGTCTAATGTAAACAAGTTCTGGTTGAGCCGCCTCTTCAAAAATAAAATGTTACCCATATTACACAATAAGCTCACCTTCACAATCTTGGAGCTCACCTGACACTTAGTGACTCGATGTATCTCCCAGACTGCTATAATCGCCCGTAGTTATGGCTTACATTAGCCAATCATAATACATTCGTCATCGTTCAAATGTTGTCAGAATTTCAACTTCAGAGTTTTTCAAATTTCATCTTTTTTTTTGATAACCGGAAGTAACATTTAAAGTTTCAGTCGGTTCTTTTTTAACTTTTCAGTATCAACATTTCTATGGCAATTTCAGGAATACTTTATACAGTATAGAGAAATATACTCCATAATTACGTTGAAACACTAGTCAGTTGACAATCGAATGGGCTTTTTTAAACAGTGATTCACCCTTAAGAAAAAAAAAAGAACAAAACAACAAAACACTAAAAAAAACAAAAAAAAAAAAACAAAAAAACAAAAGGAAAACGTCATAACCAACTAATTGTCAGTAGTCAGAAAAAAATCCAAATAGATTAAACTTAGTATCAGTTTTGCTTTCGTGATAGCAAGTCTGTCCAATACAAACGGCATTTTATCTTGCACACAGTTCTAATAGATTATTTGGCACTGGATGCCAGCCCATTATTGTCTGATGAGATTAGTAAGTATAAAAATATGGCGACATACCGACGTGCGTCGTAAAACGATGCCGTTTAGTGCGGGCTAACCACCGAAAAAGAAGATTAAGAAAAAGAAGAAGAAAAGGAAGAAGAAAAAGAAAAAGAAGAAGAAAAGGAAGAAGAAAAAGAAAAAGAAGAAGAAGAACAACAAAAACAAGAACAAGAATGATTGTTATACTACTACTATTACTACTACTGCTACTACTACTACTACTACTACTACTACTACTACTACTACTACTAACAATAATAATAATAGCGGCTTCAGGTTCAAAGCATTGCCTCAAATATTTGTTTTTTTTCTGAGAAGTAACACTGAAACATCCACTTATATTAATGTTTTTATACAAACATATACAAAAGCGACACTGTCACGTATATATATATGTGTGTGTGTATGTGTGTGTGCGTGCGTGTATGTGTGTGTGTGTATGCGTGTGTGTTTATGCTCCAGAATGTGTTTTCCTTGTCCGATTGAATTTATATTCAAGCACATAAAAGCGTCCAGGATTTTACGATAGTATTTTATCGTGATTTAGTTAGCCACCTAACTACAGTAAATTGTTAAGTTACAAACCATATATATATATATATATATATATATATATATATATATATATATATATATATATATATATATATATATATATATATACGAGGGGCGTGCAATAAGTAATGCCCCTGACTCACTTCCCATAGCAGTAGAGCAACAAAGCTTGGCACAGTTATTAGTCTTTCTCTACATAGGAACCACCCAGAGTTATGCATTTCTCCCATCGTTTGATTCAGCTCTGAAGACCGTTTTTGTAGAACACCCCAGGTTGGTCCTCCAACCACGACGTGACTTCAAAAATCAAGTCTGCATCATCTGGGAAACGCGTTCCTTTCATAAACAACTTCATGGCTGGGAAGAGGGGAAAGTCAGAGGGTTCAAGGTCAGGAGAGTCGGGAGGATGGAGAAGGATTTCATAACCACACGCCCGTGCTTCTGATCTGGCGACATGCGAGTTGTGGACCGGAGTGTTGTCCTGCAGGAGATGGGTACCTTTGCTGATCTTGCTCCGCCTCTTGATTTTGATAGCTTCCCTTAATATCCTCAAAAGTGAAGCATAATTGGCTCCTTTAATTTGGGTACCTTTTGCCAGTAAATCTGTCATCCTACTCCACCCTGGTCCCAAAAGACTGTGAGCATGACGTTGCCAGCGGCGGGATACACCCTTGCCTTCTTTGGAGGTGGTGAGTCCAAGTCCTTCCACTGCATTGACTGGGCTTTGGTCTCTGGATCATAGTGATGGACCCAAGTTTCATCCTGTGTAATCAGTCTTTTGAAAAACTTTCACTCATCTTCTTGGCATATCTCCAAATATATCCTCGAGCACTCGACCCGTTCTAACTTCTGGAATGATGTGAGCAACATGGGAATCTATCTGGCAGACACCTTATGCATATGCAAATGGTCATGAATGATAGTTTCCACAGACCCTGTACTAATCTTGACACCTTGAGCTATTTGGCGAATCTTGCGCCGATCTTACAAAATAGCAGTCTCAACTAGACAGACATATGCCTCATCAATAGCAGAAGGGAGGCGATCAGGTCTGGGAGCTGTTTCCACAGACTTCCGGCTATGTTTGAATTCACGATGCCAGCGTTTTACAAGGTCATATGATGAGGCATTATCACCATAAGTTTCTTTCATTTCATCAAAAGTCTCCTATGGTGTGCGTCCTTTCAAATACAAAAGCCGGATCACTGCTCGACATTCAACAGGCTCCATTTCACACCTGACTCAGTTCAAACACCTGTAAAACAAAAACCACAATTAGTTCAGGGCTGTAATTTGCCACATAACCCGTAGAGATATAAATCATTGCACATGCAAAATTTCAGCTAGATCAGACAACTGGTAGTGGGTTAGGGGCATTACTTATTGCACACCCTTCGTATATATATATATAAATATATATATATATATATATATATATATATATATATTTGTGTATGTGTGTGAGTGGTTGCATGCGGTGGTGTGAATTCATATATATATATATATACATATATATATATATATATATATATATATATATATATATATATATATAACATAAAAATACACGATGGTCGAAGATAGGTCTATATGTACGAGATTTAGTTCTAAACTAATTAACCAAGAATCGTGAATTTTGTAACACTGATGCTCGACGTAAGTAGGGCTATGGCAACAGCATATTCTTTTTATTGGTTGGTTGGTTGATTGGTTGGTTGGTTTTGTTTTACGGCATATCAACTCTTTTGCGGTTATTTTATGCTAAATCCAGTGATTTTGAAGAATCTTTTAATAGAATATATATTTTTTTTTAAGTCGGTTTCTATTTAACCTATAGTTGGGACCCTAACAAGTACTACCACTCTGGGTCAGAGTGGACCTGGAAGCAATAGCAATTAAAGGGTGGTTCCCAACTCCCCAAAGCCCGCAAGCTGGGGCCTCACCATCGGATATATTTTAAGGTCATATCCAGGACCTATTTTCAATGGTTTGACTCTTGAGTGTGTATCCGTTGACATCTTACATGGTTTTATATAGAGTGATGTGGTTCGAGGTTGTCCGCACTTTTCAATAACTGCGCCTTGGAATTTAATTTTTTTTTACACAAACGTTAAACATTATATGAGTAAAAAAGTTACAGAAAAGTTTTTGCGGGAAAACTCCGGTTGCCCCCCTTAAGGGTGCTGTTCGTGGTTAAAATAGCTAAAATTGACACTTTTCTGCTTATTAAAAAAATTGATGTCTTAGATTTTTATAAAACTTTCTGAAAAGTTGTAACTAACTGATTATTTTTTGTCTATACTTCGCGATAACTCTTGGGTGTGTCCCAGGGGTTCTTTTAGGGCTAATAAAAACATTCAATTTTTGGGACTATTTTATCATATTTTTTCCAAAATTTTCTGTGTATGTCTATGAAGCAGTTTTTCATGGTGCTGAATTCAAATTTAAATATGTTAAGGGCTTGAGGACTTTTGGGCCTCAATGGGTCAGGGGGAAAACATGACGGACTTCTTTTTTTGCATGATGCAGAACTTAAATTTACATATGTTAAGGCCTAAAACTGCATCGTTTTTTTCATTTTCACCAGGATTTGACGTCCACTGGGGACTTTTTGGGCTAAATAGGTTGGGGCAAGTGCTGAACTTAGTCATTTTTTATGCCTCATTCACTGTGCACTCCCGGGAGACCATGCATGGTTCACTTGCTTTTCTTGTGTTTATAACTAAATTCCCATAAATTCAAACGATTCTCAAAATCCAAATAAAGATTTGATCGGACTATTAAAAAGAATGATGTTTTAGAAGGAGGGAGACTGTGCAGTCAAGTGTAAACCAAGTCTAAAAAAAAAAGCTCTGAATGATCTGTGTGCAAATTATAGTTTTCGTTTTGATAACGACTGACCCAACCGGTCAAAAACCTCATTTTCAGATTTTATCCATTTCAGGTGCACAGTTTTAGAATCAAACTTTTTTATCGAATAATGTTACACCTTTATACCCACTAGAATCCAACAAAACAGAATACAACACGCTAATAGACGAATTCGACGTTGCCTGAGTGTAAAACCAATTGCCATCCCCAAAATTCCAAAATGCATGCAAACTTATGAAAGATGCACAGTTTTTTTCAGAATTCAGAATGTTTCTCTAAATATTTAAAATCTTGAAAAATTTATATATATATATCATTTTCCAACTAATGTAACCTCCGATCGTCATCAAGTGCATTTTCTCGAACTATAAAATCTTTCTGTCAGACTTGGGAATCTTTCTCTTGAACTCGAGAATTTTTCTCTCGAACTCCGGAATCTTTCTGTTGAACTTGGGATTCTTTCTGTTGAACTAACTCGGGAATCTTTCTCTTGAACTCGGGAATCTTTCTGTCACATTCGAGAATCTTTCTGTTGAAATCAGGAATCTTTCTGTCCGACTGGGGAATCTGTCGAACTTGGGAATCATTCTGTCGAACAATGAATTCTTTCTGTCGAACTAGATAATTTTTCTGCCGAACTCGGGAATCTACACATAATCACAAAGGAACTTTTCAAAAATTTAATCTACGAGGGTAACATGCTCTCGCTCAGTTTACAATAACTGGATAAAAGTTCCTAATCATTCGCAGTTTGATTCCCGCTGTCAATTGGATTGAAGATCAGACATTTAACATCCAGATAACTGTAATTTACAACTGAACTTACCAAGTACCTTATCCGCTACGCCATGGGTGTTTGCCCAACAGTAAACAGAAGAATCCAAAATCTATGAATGTCCTCCTTATTCATATTATTTGGATCCATCTAAATATACTATTCTCATCTTGAGTGTGATTTTCACAACGTTTCAGTCGATGTAACCTCCGACTTTCTTCATGTGTATCATGTCGAACTCGGGAATGTTTCTGTCAAACTTGCGAATTTCAACGGAATTTCGAGCCGAACCCTTTATTTACTTCACTGGGTAACGTGCTCTTGTTCCGTCAGCCAGGACTGGAGAGAGGTCCTTAGTAATTCGCAATTGTATTTTTCGGTCGCCCAGACTGAGGATTGAACCTTCAGGAGAATATCACTTTTTATAATTGATTTTTCCAAGTACTCTAACCACTGCGCCACGGGTCCTTGCGGTCCAAATTCTCGAGTTCGACAGAAACATTCCCGAGTTCGACAAAATATATATCTGAACCGATCACATCGATCTAAACATTGTGAAATCACACTCAAGATGAGAACAGTAGTCCTGTTATATTTTGTGTTTCATTAAAAGAGTCTTATTATAAGTGATGTTGTATCTTAGTGAGAGAGATGTTGTTGTAAGAGAGATCGTTCGTTCTATGATGTTTCATATATATTAAAAGTTCATTATTACTTGGAAGTGTTGATAGAGGAATCTCTTAGTGAGGAGATAGTGTTCAGACAGTCTTAGTGCAGATATGAGATGTAGATTCACATTGTGGATATGAGATGTTGATACGTGAATGTAATGACATTTTATAACACAGATATATAGATATATAATAAAATTTTACTTTACCTTTTTGTAAGAATCACAAATACAAGACGACGTTTTATCAAAACACATGATGGGTTTATTTCTTCACGACCGGCCGTGGTTTTCTCATTAAGAATTCAAAGCTTCACATTTTAGTTTCAAAGTGACCGTCTCGCTTCCTAGACGTTCGAATTCCCAGACCCTCTCTGATTTCTCACTGACTCTCTCTCTCTAACTAACTAACTCTCACTTCCTATATTGAGACATCCATGCATGTCTGGCCAACGTGACGAAACTCACGTGCCATCACATGCGCGAGTCGCACGTTTCCCGAACATTCTGATTTTTCAATAACCTATTTTTTCTTTATTTTCACAAAGGAATTTAACCTACATATCTAATTTATTTAACCCATATTTTATTATCCATAGTCTTTCTAACAATTTGAATAGTCTATTTATTATTTATTTCATCAGAATTAACAATTTACTGGACATTCCATTTAAACCTATTGTTCTTTAAAACTTATATCCAAGGTTCGATTTCTGCTTTCTCTCATTTTATTTTCATTTTAAGTAATCTCTCTATTTTTATACTTACATGAAAAGGGGACAGCCCTTATCATGTAACAGTCCAATGAATCCAAATAATACGAATAACCAATCCTCATCTCAAATATACGATTTCCTCCATATGTACTGTTGAATTTCACACTTCTTCTAAACCCTTTCTATTTCTGAATACCTGTTCTGTCTCCAGTAATCGTAACCATTGTATCGCTTGCTCTTCTTGATACATACAGCTAGGTATTCATTGAAAACAGACCCCTCCCCTATACTGCTTAAATTAGCAAAGTTGTAAGGATATATGCAAGCGTGACCTGAGGGCCGACGGTTTCAGCCTCTCGAAGCTTGAGATTGCTGCCTCAGACCATGAGGGCTGGCGGACCACCATTCGGTGTGTGGCTGAGATATCCGAGAGCAGGAGAACCACACGGTGGCGGGAGAAGCGGGCCCGTAGAAAGGAGAGGACAGATCCAGCTTCGACCCCGGCCCAGGTAGAGAGAAAGAAAAGCTGCATCTGCAGTAACTCTGGCGGGTCCTGTGGCCCCAGCATCGGCCTGCACAGTCAGACCACAAGCTGCAACCCCCTCCGGCTGAATCAAGACGCGGAATTTCATGATCTCTCGAGATCGACGGAGCCAACAACAAATTTTGCCACGTGGTAAAGTAAAAAATCACATAGTATATATACTCTTGTCGGAAATTTTCGAATTTGTTGACGATTTGCGTGGGTGGGGATGTTTTCTTTTTCTTTTTTTTTATTTGTTGCCACAAGAAAATTGCTGTATAAAAAGAGACTTCCAATAAGTATAAAAAATCAGGGTGCATTCCAAGAAATGAATCCTCGTAAAAGTGGCAAAGTACATTATGTAGAAGTAGGTTGAGTATTTTTTATTTACTTAATTAGTGAATTCCACCGACTCTCACCGCGTGCATTTCGAATATATATAAAAGAAATACATATGCGTACAAATACACAGAATTTAAAGAATGAATACGGAGAGAGTATACAGTAATGATTTTTTTTGTTTGTTTGTTTTTGGTTCCCCAACAAAATGGGGGTGGACCTATAAATCCATCCTTGTCCGTTCGTCCGTTCATCTGCCCGCACCTTTCTTACGTTACGCATGCATATTCGTAATGCCGTCGTTCGAAATTCACCTGGCAAATTATATCTTTTTCATTTTCACACTTTCAATCAGATTTTCCCCGACTAAAACACAAATATAAAGTTTCGCATGGGTTCGAATACCCCATGTATGAAGTTTAATGTTTATAGACCAAAAACTGACAGAAAAGTTTGGTAGTCAAATATTTTTTGAAAAATATATACGTATACATGAGTACACATAGAAAGAGATTTGTCTAGATCTCTTTGGCACTTGGTACACAAGGAATATTAGTGAGGTAGGACTTCAGGTTCTTCTTCATAAGCCATGTGACACCTATAATGACTGGTATTATTGATATCTCTCTAAGATTCCAGTTCATTTTCATATCATACATGAGACGTTGGTATTTGGTCTATTTCTCTCTTTCAGCTCGGTTCAGACCGCCATCATTACGACACTCACTTCAACCAAGGTTCCACTCTTTCTGACTTATTCCATATAATTATATGAGGTTTCACTGCACAATTTTCAAGGTAGGTAGCTGTAGGGATTACATGGTCATAATATATGGTATATAAGTCATTTAAAACTTGTATGTGTAATTTTATGTATTGAAACATAATATTGGTCTGACGATTAACTACGGGTTTGAAACATTACGTGTACCTTCATTATCATATATATGTTTTCATTACTATATATATATATATATATATATATATATATATATATGTATATTTTGTGTACAGAAAGCTGTTAGTTGAGACAGGTCATTGGTACCGTCGGTTTCAAGCCCGATAATAAGGCCCGTTTAAGGTATCCTTATCAAGCTCTCTTCAGCCAATATTCGTCTATCTTATAAAATATAAGTACGCTCTTAAAATTTGGATTTTCCTTTTAATTGAGCACTCTTCTGGAATTCTTTTTACAAAAAAAACTAACCATAACTATATATATATGTATGTATAAAGCTGAAAGTCTGTGTGTGTGGTCACGAATAGGCTCCTATATGATTGACTATTATAAAAAACTGATCACATATAATGATAGAAGATGTATCGAGACACGGGAATGGATATGTTTAATCAGGCATAATGATGATTCATATAAATTGTGGGGTCTGCGTACGCGCCTGGTCCACAAAGTATGGAAATAAAAAATTTAAAAATGTTTACAAGTGTTTTTGATATAGATGTACATAATAATACTTAGATAAGTATGTTTTAACTTAAATAGAGATGGTATAATAAAATTGTGGGGTCTGCGTTCGCGCCTGGCCCCCATAGAATGGAAATAGGCACAAACTTTAATCAAAAAAACTTTTCAGATCTATCAGCATGAGTATACTTTGATAATTATGTTTCTGTTTGAAGAAATATGGTATAATAAAATTATGGGGTGTTCGTTCGCACCTGACCTCCATAGAATGGAAATATGTTACAAAGTTTAACAAGGTTTTTTAATATAGATCCACAGAATATAGTGATAAGTGTTTACGTGTGTACAGGTATGGTATAATAAATTATGGGGTTTATCTATTTTATTTTTACTTTCATCATATTTTGCTTTGGTTTTGATACCCCCAAATTCGAAGCTATCTCTTTACAACCCTTCCTTTTCATAACCTAATCAGAGTCCATTTTCCGTATTCTGCTTTTGAACCCAGTCAACGACGGGTACTTTTGCTAGTATATATATATATATATATATATATATATATATATATATATATATATATATATATATACTAGCAGGCAATTCAAACGACATAATGTCTGGATTTGTCCGAATAGTCTTGAAACAATTGTAACTAACGATGAAATACATCATTTGTTGCTATCAACCCATTCTTTGAAGTCTAGGATGTTGTTAAAACAATATATATATATATATATATATATATATATATTATATATAAGTCTGCAGGCATGTCTGTCCGTTCAACATTTTCTAGGTAAACTCTGGTTCGATTTCGGCCTTTGTTATAATCCGGTGAAACGAACTTATTATTATGGTATCCTTTCGATGTAAATTATGAATTAATACGCATTAATAGGGTGTAGTCGCCACAATATCACATTTACTTTAGAAATTGTCATAACACAGTAAGTCAACGTCTGTCTGTTCTGAACGTTCTTAATGGCTTTAAATATCTAATTTTCATACATATATTTTTATATATATATACATATATATATATATTATTATTATCCATATACAGTACTCTTTCGCTGTTTTACAGCTTATCATATATATATATATATATATATATATATATATATATATATTGTTAGGATCGATTGTCATCAAATTTGAGCAAAAACTGTTGGGCTTATCCTAAGCTAGATACTGGGGTCAAAATACCACAGTAACTCTGTATTTAATCTTAAATTGGATAATCCCCGAAAATTCATCATTTGGAGTTGGACATTTTCACAAATAAAAAAATTAAACATGGGACAGTTGAGCACTTCCTACGTATTAGGATGCTCAATGTTTTCTGGGTGATCCGAAATAAAGGAAGGAGTCGGTTCTGTTATCGTAGTTGGAGCTGAGTTCGGTGGAATAATGAAACATATCGGGCTGGAATAATAGCCACCGAGATGTAGAAGGCCTGTTAACTGAAAAATGCCTGCAGGCAATGTAGGTAAGATTTGTTAAACTGTCACTGTCGATACTATATGACGGCACATCTAAAAAGAGCATTAAAACATATTTAAAAAGAAAAGAAAGGAACCCAATTCGATTAATAATGAAACTGAATATTATTCACCATAAAATATAAATATTTTCTATGCAAAATTACGTAATTTTAAGTAATATACAATCTTATACTGATAAAACTGAATTATGAATTTAGGGAACAAACAATTAAAGAAACATAAAACAAAAACAATTCTTGGCCTTCGGGATAAAATCACAGTGTAGTAGTATCTGTTCTGATGCTGCAATTCACCTTTTCTGTCCTCGGTCGGTGGAGGAGAAATCTTTCATCATTGAGACAATTTTTATTTTTGTTCCTATCAAAATTGCCCCTTATTGGGAAGCTGGATTTTCTCCACAAGATTATATGTTGAAATATTTAAATAACTATTATGTTTAATACAGAAATGATATCTAACGTTTTGGTTTTCTGTTCTTCTTTGTCCATTTTTCCCATGTTTAAACATAGTAAACTTTAGGCACCCTTTACCTACAAGTCGATTTCGCAATGACGTCACGCTGCCATGTTCAATGGCGTCTTTCTCTCTCGGTAGCAGGTGTGGAGTACAGAAACAAACTCGTTATAGTTCTACTTCTTTACGCTATAAGCCAACAACAAAAAAGGGTAAAATAATAAAATATATAACAAATAAATATTACCTTAGCCAATAAAAGTTACTTTTATATATATATATATATATATATTTAATTGTGCTTTAAATCCTCTTTTTCATCTGAAATATTTACGTTTGACGAAGGGGTTAGCAGAAAAAGATGGCGGCCGACATACCTTATAAGTCAGCTGCCATCTTTATTCGCTAACTCCTTCATTAAATGTGAATATTTAAAAAAAAAACACTTCTTCAATGCATAAAGAAATAAGCCAAGTAGGTATAAAAGAAACATTGATTTGATATATATATATATCTATATATATATATATATATATATATATATATATATATATATAGAGAGAGAGAGAGACTTATATGTAATATACTGAGTTCGTGTAATTCAGTAAGTTTTCATATACCAATGAGTTTTAAACTAGAAAGAGTTAACTTAAGGAGTAAGCTACAAAATTATCATATTTCATAATTGAGCATTAATATACTGTGTAAGCAAAATCAAGACTTCAAAAAAGGTGTTGATGGCTACAAAAAGTGTATTTCATTTTACGTTAAAATTGTTTCCATGTTCAGTCGAACAATTTCAAACATTATATCGTTTGAAAATTTTCCAAAACCAGCATTTCTTCAGACTTTATGAATAAATACACTTTTGACAATAGAGCATTCTTGAAGAGAAAGAAAGAAGAAAAATTTCCTTAACGGGAAAAAGCAGTTGAGCCTGGTCAGTACTAAAATTAGTGACCATTTGGGAATTCCAAGTGCTGCATGTGTTCTCCGCTGATCTTAGCATTTCTTCCAGTTGTCAAGCACTTCTCCTTGCCACCGGACTCAAGAAGTGCCGATTCAGGAGAGGTGTGGTTCATGATTGCATAAAGCTTGCCTCACAATTATACGCGCAGGTACCCTTAAAGGAAGTACCAATTGTCTATCGAGATTGAACGGAGGCATCGCAATCACAACATTTATTTATTATATACTAACGAGGGCTACCCGGCGTTGCGCGGGTGTTTTTTTTGGGGGGGGGGGATTAAAAACAAAATAAGTATGAGGATCGAACCCGAACCGTTGAGGCAAAGTTGTGGAAAAAAAAAACATAAAAAAAACGTGTGGCGTTAACCATTGCCCCACGGCGACATGCTTACGGAAACACGTTTGAACTTATTTAATTACTTGGATTTGGCAGGTGCTCGTTTTAATGAGTTAATGAGGTCAGTTTGACTGCGGGATTTCATTTACTGCTGAACGTTTTTTTCCTCGCCCCCAAGATGTTATAGGAAAAAGACTAACCCACATGCGGCGAGCGACAACTATTGAATATTTATCTTCCCGAAATCGAGCAAATTAAATAGACAGGCGAGCTTCGTTGTTAACTGTGAGATATTACGATTTGTATGTGATATAAAAAGTTTTAAAAAGTTTAGCGAGCGACCGCCTCTCTGAAAGAAGCCTTTTGTAGACACACAGAAAAAGCAAACACACATACATACATACATACATACATACATACATGCATACATTTTCGCTGTTATATTTATAGATATTTTTTTTCGCTTAGTCGGTTGTTGGCATTCTCTGCAAAAATCCCCCCCCCCCGAACTAAAAAAAAAAGAAGCTGGTCTTTGTGAAAATAAGACTATTATGGTTGAAAATAATGTGTGACCGACCTAGCCGCTTAGCACGATGCCAGGACGCATCCACACCACTTCGGATGTACAAATGTGTTGTACTGTATTCGCCACTCATCAAATGGCCTGCCAATCAATTACACAAACAGCACGTGTATCACATCAAATTTACAGGAGTGCCAATTAGAAATTAACGTTTTCGTCTCGATCAAACCCTCAAATCGTGAAACCAACCGATAAACACATGCGAAAGGAGCAATTTCTGAATTCACTTTACATTAAGTATTACAGTCACGTTAAATCGTCATCTTTGTCATACTGGTTTATAAACAACTGTATTTACCCTGCGCAAGTTTAGACCACGTCAGTCAATAAACCTACATAGGCCAAAGGTGCAAAAGAGCCCACTATTTTCTAACGCAAAAAGTTGAAGAACTGCGAAGGCGAGAGGGGTGCCATTAAAACGAGCGAACTCTCGTGCTCCAGAATATTTTCTACATAGCCACCGATATTCTCCAAACACTTTTGCCAGGATTTAACCACACAACTCTGCTTCTGACTGGCGTCCACAACAGGCGTTTTCTTAGAGTCTCACACCGTTAATATCTGCAACTGAGAGGATAAACCCTAACCCACATAAGTTCAATCATCAGAGCAACGCAATCTGCAATTCCCTCTGATCCATCTGGGCAGAATAAAAACTAGGCGGCATCAATTTTGGAACGACCCTCGTGTGTGTATGTGTGTGTGTGTGTGTGTGTGTGTGTATATATATATATATATATATATATATATATATATATATATATATGATTTTCAGAATGTGAGAGAATGTATAATAAATTCCACAGCCAAACAACGTCGCAGCCCACAAGAGCCATGACAGTCAAAGAACCGGAAGTCCAAGACTCGAGTTTCGCCCTCATTTTGGGCTCGTCAGTTAGACACATCCGAACTCAGGATTCGAAACCCGAGCTCGGGTTTCGAATCCTGAGTTCGGATGTGTCTAACTGACGAGCCCAAAATGAGGGCGAAACTCGAGTCTTGGACTTCCGGTTCTTTGACTGTCATGGCTCTTGTGGGCTGCGACGTTGTTTGGCTGTGGAATTTATTATATATATATATATATATATATATATATATATATATATATATATATATATATATAGCATATTGGGAAGTGATAAACAAACTGCCATTAGCGTATTAAGCGATGCTCTTTGTGTAAAAAAATAGAGCTTAGGGTTTGGACAATGTTTGACCATTGTTAATTAATCTAGCAATCTTAGCAGCAGTCGAATAACGTAACGGTTAAGATCGTAGACTGTCGTCTAGGCAGTCGAATTTCAAACCTAGTTTGAAGTAGTCTAGCCGAACCAATGAGCTATGATACAGCTAAACAGTACTGTATATATATATATATATATATATATATATAATGTGTGTTTATTTAGGCAGCATTTCTTCATTTACGCAAACTGTTAAAAGAGTATTACGTTAATCACTTTCAAATATTATTACTGGTTTCATAGGCAATATTTTTAATTTAACGTTATTGAGTTTTATGTGAATAGCTATAGTATTTTTAACTCAAAAAATTCTTTTGGTGTACAGTTTCTTTGTGTTTTAAATCGGGAAGGTGACAGTTTAATAACTATCCAGAGTACCTCTTACTTGGAAGCATTTTTTAGATGTTGATATTTTGAGCTAGAATTCACCAGATGCATGATGATGCGACGTGATAGGGTAGTTATCGTAAAACCAATATAGCTATTAACTTTAATATTGTTGGGGGGATATACGTTCAAAAAGTAAAGCCGACTATTTTTATTTCAGAAGGTTGAACGGCTACGAAGACGGGAGTGGTACCATTTCAAACGAGCGACCTTTTGTGCTTCAGAATTTTTTCTTCTTTCTTTTCTTCTTTCTTTTTTCTTTCTTTTTTTTCTTTTCTTCTTTCTTTTTTTGTTTGTTTGTTCTTTCTTTTTTTCTTTCTTTTGTCTTTCTTTTCTTCTTCACTCCCCTTCACTCCAAAGGACGTAAGGCGCTACTAATTGGGATCATTCGTAAGAAAGATTAATACGTTGGTTTACGTTGATTTTGAACTTCTGCATATCAGTACCGTTTGGGAAGCAAAGAATTCCAAAATCTATCTGTTCTAAGGAAGAAGCTATTTGAGTAGAAAACTTTCTAACATTTAGGGACCTTAACAGTGAAGAGGTGTGACTTTGTTGCTAAGAGGGTTTGTCGGGGACATGTAGCCTGAGGGGAACAAGTACAATGTGTTCATCAGATCATTTTCCATTAAAATACTCGTAAAATAGGCACAGGGATGCAACATTGCAGTGATGGGACGGCGGTTGGAGTCTAGTTGACAATGTGGGACCTATTAGATTGCAAACCCATTTTTGGACCCTATCAAAGAGGGAGAGACTAGTGGTTGGATGCACCAGTCCAGATATGGTCACAATAATTTATACATGGGCGAATGGTGACCTTATAGAGGTACAGAATACACTCAGGTGTCAGCAGTTTTCTAGCACGATAGATGGAGCCCACCTTCCTTGCAGCAGCATTCGCAATGTCCTCAATGTATTTATTCCAGTTCATATTTCCTGTGAATGTTAAGCCGAGACGTTTGAGGGAAGAATTCTCAGGTAGGTTGTTATTTGTCATGGTTATCGGTGGTTGGAGAAGTTTCTTGTAGTTGTTAAAAGAGAGCAGCTTATTATTACAAGCATTAAATGTTACCATCCATCTACGCCCTCATTCAACTGCTTTGGGGTATTAAAACCAGAAACGTGTTAGTGAAATATGTAAGTGAAATGGCAAGAGATGATATCTACGTTAGAAAATCACGGTAATATTTGTTCTTTATTATAGAATCAATAACTACGAGGGGCGTGCAATAAGTAATGCCCATAACCCACTTCCAGTTGTCTGATCTAATTGAAATTTTGCATGTACAATGATTTTTATCCCTACGGATTATGTGGCAAATTACAGCTCTGAATTAAGTGCGATTTCTGTTTTACAGGTGTCTGAACTGAGTCAGGTGTGAAATGGAGCCTGTTGAATGCCGAGCAGTGATCCGGTTTTTATATTTGAAAGGACGCACACCACAGGAGACTTTTGATGAAATGAAAGAAATTTATGGTGATAATGCCCCAATCATATGACCTTGTAAAACGCTGGCATCGTGAATTCATACATGGCCGGAAGTCTGTGGAAACAACTCCCAGACCTGATCGCCCCCCTTCTGACATTGATGTCCGTAAAGTTGAGGCTGCTATTTTGGAATATCGACGCATTACTATTCGCCAAATAGCACAAGATGTCAAGATTAGTGCAGGGTCTGTGGAAACTATCATTCATGACCATTTGAATATGCATAAAGTGTCTGCCAGATGGATTCCCAGGTTGCTCACACCATTCCAGAAGCGAGAACGCGTCGAGTGCTGTGCCAAGAAGATGAGTCAAAGTTTTTCAAAAGACTGATTACACAGGATAAAACCTGGGTCCATCACTATGATCCAGAGACCAAAGCCCAGTAAATGCAGTCCACAACTCGCATGTCGCCAGATCAGAAGCACAGGCGTGTGGTTATGAAATCTTCCCCCATCCTAGTTACTCTTCTGAGATTGCACCTTCTGACTTTCACCTCTTCCCAGCCATGGAGTTGTTTTTGAAAGGAACGCGTTTCCCAGATGATGCAGACTTGATTTCTGAAGTCACGTCGTGGTTGGATGACCAACATAGGGTGTTCTACAAAAACGGTCTCCAGATCTGCATCAAACGATGGTAGAAATGCATAACTCTGGGTGGTTCCTATGTAGAGAAAGACTAATAACTGTGCCAAGCTTCGTTGCTCTACTGCTATGGGAAGTGCGTCAGGGGCATTACTTATTGCACGCCCCTCGTAAAAGATGACTCTTAAATAAATGTAAAGCCAATGTAATTTATTTTGAACAGACTATCACACTTCTGTTTATGTTAAATAATGTAGATTCCAAAAATAACATTTCAACTCCTTTCGTCAATATCTAGATAGTTTTAAAATGATTGGCTGATTCCCGTTTGATAACTCTTATCGTTTAAAAACTGACAAAAGTTCAGAAACTAATTTTAATGCAAATTTCAGTATTGTTTTTAGGATTTGACAGACGCTGTTTTTTGTTTTTTTTTACTTTAGTGTTTGAATGTGTACTTTCTAATATTAAATAATGAGTCTAATTTATTGTATTTATTTGCTTCCCCACCAAAGAAAATTAGGCACAAGGCCGTTTTTAATGTGAGGTAAAAACCAGCTCTCCTTGAAGTAGGCAAAAAGGGGGCACTCTGGTTACCAAAAATAATAATTGTCAAAGTATAGAGGGTTTCCCCTCCATTGACTGGTACAAATTATCTTAAGTGCAGCATCTGCAGAACAGATATTACAGTTTGAGATATTTGTTTGCTCCCCCACTGAGCAAATTAGGCGCAAGGCCGATTTTTAAAGTGAGGAGTGAAGGGGAAATGGGGACCAACCCCCGAGGAGTAGGGGAGCTGGATAGTGACAATTGGTATGAAGGGTTTCCCCTACATTGACCAAGGTCTTATATGTTGGGTCGCCCCCACATATGGTCTTTGTTTACAGTATCTGCCGGAACAGATGGTATTTATTTGCTCCCCCACCGAGCAAATTAGGCACAAGGCCAATTTTTAATGTGAGGAGTGTAGGGAGGGGGAAGGGAAAAGGGGGACCAGCTCCCGAGAGGTGGGAAATGGGAGCTGGTTAATGGTCAGGCATGTGGGGTTGCCCCCACATCTGGTCTTTGCTAGTCATAGCTAGTCATAGCTTGCAGTATCTGCCGGAACAGATGGTATTTATTTGCTCCCCCACTGAGCAAATTAGGCACAAGGCCGTTTTTAATGTGAGGTAAAAACCAGCTCCCCTAAAAGTAGGCAAAATTTGGTTACCAAAAATAATAATTGTCCCAGTATAGAGGGTTTCCCCTCCATTGACTGGTACAAATTATCTTAAGTGCAGCATCTGCCGGAACAGATGGTATTTATTTGCTCCCCCACCGAGCAAATTAGGCACAAGGCCGATTTTTAATGTGAGGAGTGAAGGGAGGGGGAAGGGAAAAAGGGGACCAGCTCCCGAGAGGTGGGAAATGGGAGCTGGTTAAAGGTCAGGCATGTGGGGTTGCCCCCACATCTGGTCTTTGCTAGTCATAGCTAGTCATAGCTTGCAGCATCTGCCGGAACAGATGGTATTTATTTGCTCCCCCACCGAGCAAATTAGGCACAAGGCCGATTTTTAATGTGAGGAGTGAAGGGAGGGGGAAGGGAAAAAGGGGACCAGCTCCCGAGAGGTGGGAAATGGGAGCTGGTTAATGGTCAGGCATGTGGGGTTGCCCCCACATCTGGTCTTTGCTAGTCATAGTTAGTCATAGCTTGCAGCCTCTGCCGGAACAGATACTACACTTTGATCCAGACCAGAAGGCCAAGAAATATTTATTTGTTTCCCCACTGAGCAAATTAGGCACAAGGCCGTTTTTTTAATGTGGGGAGAGAAGGAGGGGGGAGGTAAAAGGGGGCCAGCTCCCGATGGGTGGGAAATGGGAGCTGGATAGTGACAATTGGTATGAAGGTTTGCCCCTACATTGACCAAGGTCCGATATGTGGGGGTAACCCCACATATGGACTTTGCTTGCAGTATCTGCGTACAAGGTTTTTTTTATGGGGATATGTTATTACAAGACAACCTATTTGAAAGGTTGATTACATTTGATTATAAAGATCGAGATGTTATGTTGTTTATTATTATTTGTAGCTGTTTTTGTTTTAGTTTTGAAACATTATTTTTTATTTGTTCATCAACGATATTATTAGGGAGTACGATATTAATAAGGATTTGTTTCCTATATTTAGCTTAAAGAGTAATACTCTTTTGAGTAGAGGGCGCTGTCGTGCAGTAGAAGCGCTTGAGTAAATTCGCTAGACATAGCGAGGGAAGAGTAAAGATCGACAGTGCAAACCATTGTGATAAAAATAAAACTTTGTGTATCGGCGATAAAAATTATTTTCTTTTCTTTCTTATCGAATCAAACAATTTCAGATTAAGATCTATTTAATAGGTGTATTCAAAATGAATCGTAAGCCAAAGGAAAAACGGAGGTAATTTTCCGTTTCGACTTAAACAATATGCCCGCAATTTTTCGCTTGCTAACACGATTGAAGTTGTTTTTTTTTTTGTTTTTTTTTAATAACGCAGTAATATTCAGGTAATTTCGACTGCATAATTTGAGAGCGACAGTTGTAATTTATTAGAATTGATACAAATCAGTTGAAACCATAGTTTTTTTTGTTTTTTTTAAATTTTTTTTATCTGAAAACTTAATTTATCGACTACAAAATTTTTGTCCTATTAGTGCAGAAGCGCCAAAATTTTACTAGAAATATTTAAGAGCCGCGCCATCTTTGACCGATGCGTAACCAACGATGATGGATCCCAGGCGAAATTTAAACATCGGGGTCAAAGACAATTGGGATACATTCATCAGCCAGTTTAATTCGAACAGTTATATGCGAAGGAGAAGAAAATATGGAAGTGTGAATTTTCTGTATTAATTAGACATACACTTAGTTTTTTTTTTTAATGAAAAATGAATAACGAAGTATTCAATGATTTTAGCATTCTATTTATGTAGTTATGTGCAAAATGAATGCTGAAAATGGATTAACATTTTGACCCCTCCGTTTACTTATAAATTCACCAAAACCCAGGAAATTAACCAATTTTAATGAAATTTTAAGCATTTATCAAATAATGATCACCTAATTAACCATTTTTAATGAAAATTTAAAAATAATGATCACCTAATATAATGAACGCATTATTTTTTACTTAAATCTTAGAGGAAATATATTATTTTGTTTAAACAAAAAACGCCTATACTAAAGTTATGGTTTTCAGTAGTAAAAAAACAAATGCATTTATTTTTGCTGTTTTTTTAAATGAAAATAAAGTATCGTAAATTGTAGCAATTAAAAAAGAAAATAAATTTTTCATGAACGTTACAAAAAATCGCTTAAACTCAGTAATAATGAATTCGATATAACTACGTGCAAACGAATGCCGAGGGATAAAAATATAAAAACATTTTGACCCATCCCTTTACTTAAAAATTAAGCAAAAATTAGGAAATTAACCAATTTTAATCAAATTTTCAGTATTTAGCAAATAATGGTCACGAAAAATAATGAATCTATTATTTTTATTTGAATCTTAGAGAAAATGTATTAGTTTGTCTAAACAAAAAACACCTTTACTACAGTTATGGTTTTCAGTTGTAAAAAAAAATGAATGAATTTATTTTTGTTTTTTTCTTTAATGAAAAAAAAAACGTCGCAAATTCTAACAATACAAAAGAAAACATTTTTTTACATGGACATTAAGAAAAAAAAAACCTATGGTCCGTATTTACGAAATCGATATAACTCGAAGAAAAATTAATTTCTCGAACTACCGATAATATCATTGAATTAAGCATTGTGTATTTAATATTTTCACACACACAAAATATATAATTGCAAACAATATCCCCACTCTTTATTTTTAAGATTTTTGCGTTATTATTATATGTAAGATTTTAATATTTTCCTTGTTTGAATGAAAAGGCACTTTCAGCGTCATATAATTTTAATATAATCTTTAAAACTTAAAAATAAAATGAAAAATATTTAAAGGCAGGAATATTAATTAACATTTAAAATAAAAACTTAAAATAAAAATTTAGTAAACTTTTAAACGCTAAAATAGTTTTTAGTATGTAAAATTGGAATTTAATCGTTACTGTATTATAGATTTTAAATTATTGTATCACATATTTTTTTAGAAATCATAGTTTATAAATGTAATTTACAATCTGTCTCAATTTTAAAACTATAGGAAAATATGATAGTGTTAATATGCTAGGAAAATCCGTTAGGCTAGATAAATACTCACTTCCCCAAACCTTGAAAGAGTTGACATTTTTAAAAGAAAATTTTAAACGTATTTCGAATTTCTTAAACGTATTTCGAAATTTTTAAACGCATTTCGATATAATTAAATTACATTTTTAAACGTATTTCGAATTTTTTAAACATATTTCTAAATTTTTAAACGTATTTCGATATAATGAAATGAAATTTTACGTTTTAATCGATATTGATATAGAATTTTTATATATAAAAAATTAGATTTTTTAATTAAATTAGTTCCAAATTAAAGGCGTTTTATATATATATATATATATATATATATATGTATGTATATAAAACATTCAATTGAAATTAGATTTTAAAATTAAAATAATTCAAATTTTAAAGTTAAGGAAATCATCATCCGATAAATAGATAAATGGGTAGCAAAACGAAAGTTAAACGAGAACTCGTAATGTATATATATTTCCCACTTCCGGTTATAAAAATACATGAGTATTGGCCGAAGAGAGCTTCATATGGATATCTAAAACGGTCCTAATTATCGGGCTTGAAACCGACGGTACCAATGACTTATCTCATCTAACAACTTTCTGTACACAAAATACAATATATATATATATATATATATATATATATATATATATATCTAGCTAGATAGATAGATAGATGAGTAGATAGATAGAATTCATAGATGTATTTATAGAAAATAGATGTATAGGTATATATAGATAGAGAGTTGGAAAGTCGAGAAAGATAAACGGATTTACAAATAGGTAGAGAGAAATATATATATATATATATATATATATATATATATACATATGTATATATATATATACACACAGAAATAGATGGACAGAAAGGTAGACAGAGATACAGCAAGAGAGGAAGAGAGAGAGAGAGAGAAGTAGAGAAAGAGAGATAGCAGGGGGTAAGAAGGAGTGGGAGAATGTTATAGAGCGTGCTGTAAAGTACAAGAAGAAGGGCTGGGTCGACTTGGTGAGATGAAGTGCTTTTATTAGTGATATAATGAGTCTGTCTGCTTCGGCCTCTGGTAAATGAAGGGTGACAACCTCATTGAAGTTGATATTGCGTAGGTTTCGGCCACACGCCATCCACACCAAGAGGACGTGGGAGGCCCCCAGTCGCGTTCATACTATTTGGAACAAGTGTCTAGCCTTCTTGAAATGATTGCAAGAGTACAAAAACAAGGACTCGTTGAAAAAAAAAATAATGTGATACAGATAGATAATAAATAATGACAATTATATGCATACACATTACATTTATTTGTTTACTTACGGCAGGGGGGACGATCGTAAAATATGTTTAAATATACTTTCATGCATCACGATTGCGCATTTATTATTCTCGAACCAATTTCCTATTGAATATTATATATATATATAGTGTAAAATTTTGTTGAAAATTCAAGGACTCACGTTTTCTTTTTATAATCTTCGTTTATTTCCTGGATTTTTTCCATTACAGATGTTTCATTAGTGGGTAGGCAATTTTACGATTTATGTGTCCATAAAAATATCCTATCGCCACCAACTTCTTCAGATGTTTATCCATTAGATTTTTACAGCAAAAGGTATATTTTGAGCATGCTGAACATAGTATTCGGGTAAAAAATTTCCAAAGCCACGCCTCATCACTTCCTCCATCTTTTGGTGTTATGTGAAGATAGTTTTCCGTTTTAACCCGTAGTTTCGTATTTTTATTTTTTATTTATTAATTATTTATTTTTGTTTTAATTTCGCCCCTTTTTTCTATTTGTTTTTTCCAATTATCATATAATTTTATATAATTTTATTTCTACATTTATGCGTGTTTATTTTAATATTCCTGTTTTGCTTGGTGATTGAATTCGTATGATTACTCGATCCTTCTGCTTAAAGGGGGGTTTCGTTTTCTCCCCCTAGCGCGTGAAATTAAATATCTGTTTCTGTGCAAACAACCGTGGATTACATCTAGTCGTTAGTTTTATAGTTTTTCTTTTGATATTAGTATATGGTATGATTCTAATATACATAGGTTGCATCTTTTCGATTTGCTAGGTTTAGATTTTTCCCTTTATCAATTATTGACCATCTTAATTTATATTCAGTTTTATTTTCCTTTAATTCCTTAATCCATACTACTAAAGTGGTTGAGTTTTTCTTTGTTTTTTCCGGTTGTTTTAGTTATTGGTTCTGTTTCTATTTCCGTTATAGCAGTTGTAATTGCCACTATTGTTATGATCTTTTCTATTGTTGTTTTCATTTTTATCAACATTGATGTTGTTTTCGTTATTTGTGGTGTCATTATCTTTCTCAGTTTCATTGTTAAACGATGCTAGGTGATAGCGATATCTGTCATTAAAGCAAAGCAAGTTCAAGTGCTCCCCAGATATACTTTAGTTTCATTATTTGTTATAACTTCGCATTTATATACTACGTTTGAAGTTATACAGCCCCCCCCCCAATTGGACATTCATTAGGGTCCCGGCATTTACATTCTTTTACGTTAGTCTTGGAAGTTTTTAACCTTTAAAACTATAAAAATAATGTTTTTTCATCATTCGTTAGAAAACCATTTAGTCAGTAAGCTATTCAATCACCTGCAATTACTGCATCAACTTGCTCTCTCGAATTCACTATAGTACCAGTAATAATTTATTTTTAAGGGATCATCAGTTGTTTACCATGACACCCTGTTTCTGGGATTTAAAAACAAAACGGTATATTACATCATGGCTCCCAGCGGTGTTGATCAAACACCACCTCCCTTAATCTTAGGAAAAACATGTTACAAATATTAGATCTAGTTTCCTATTCTTAATTACTTTATCTGGCCTATTTATGTTATAAAATGAATTTCTTACCTGCGAGATTCATCTGTTTTCAAATTCAAAATGGATATATTTTTTAATTTACAAGTCTTATATTTATAAGATTAGGATTAAACCATTTGACACTTATCACTTGATGATATTTTTATATTTACATTCTTATTTATTGAAAATTAAATATATATAAAAGTTTAAAATAAATATACATTTTTTCTCCTTCTTTTCGTCTTTTTTTTATAAATACATTTTATACATTACTAAAAAAGTATTCGATTAGCAAAGACTATATCCATTCGACTACACATATATATAATATAAAGCTGATTGTCCTTGTGTGTGTGTGTGTATGTGTGTGTGTGTGTGTGTGTGTGTGGTCACGAATAGGCTCCTATATCATTGACTGTTTTAAAAAACTGATAACATATAATGATAGAAGATGTATCGAGACACAGAAACGAGTATGTTTGATCTGGCAGAACGGTTGTTCATTATAATCGTGGGGTCTGCATTCGCGCCTGTACCAAAGTATGGAAAAAAACGTTTACAAGTGTTTCTGATATAGATGTACATGAGAATACTTTGATAAGTATGTTTTAACTTAAATAGGGATGGTATAATAATATTGAGGGGTCTGCGTTCGCGCCTGGCCTCCATAGAATGGAAATAGGCGCAAACTTAAATAAAGATTTTTCATATCTATCTGCGTAAGTATACTTTAATAATTATATTTCAGTTTGAAGAAATATTTATCTAATAGCATAATTTTCTTATTTTAAATAAAAAAAATTGTTTGTAAACGATTTCAACTTGCAATGAATTATATAAATAAAATTTGTAAAATGCCGATGAATAAATAG
>NC_136511.1:2875009-2877509 GCF_053919585.1 Euprymna scolopes
TATTATAAATATTAAAGAGTTAATATTTACAAGTAAAATAAACTCAGCCAGATGTAAAAGCTCAATAAAACCGAAAAGGAAATAGGGCTTATAATATGAACAAATGATTAATAAAACATGTTAAAAAACATCTTGAAAAAGAGTTAAACACATATTTAATTTTAAAAAAGGAAGCAAATGATCAGTGGATGGTCCTTAATCCGCGGAGTTTCGAAGAAATACTTTCCTTCTCATCAGAGTTCAGGAATTAGTAAAATGCAGGATCGGATTTTGCATATAAAAGTATTTAATGAAACTACAAGTAAGTCACAGATCTTACTTGGTTAAAAAAAGGGTGAAGTAAGGGGAACAGGAGGCAAAAGAAAAATGATAAAAAAAACCTCACCCTTTTTTTTAACCATTTCTTTTATCATTTGTTCATACTGCGTATCAAATTATTAACGAGTTTACAGGGTTTTTTTTTTTTAAATATTTAAGGAACGAGTGAATAAAAATCCATGAAACTTTAACAAAGTGCTATTCAGCTACTTCAGTCAGAAAATAAAAGTATTTAAAGCAGAATTAGCGAAACTATGGCAGAAGATAGGAATATCCGTTTCTTTCAATGTGTCAAGTTATTAACGAGGTTGAGAAAAAAAAACACAATATACCCATAACTTGTTTATTAAAATAATTTTCAAACATTAAATGAAATAGGAAAAATGCTTAGACCAAAATAACTACATAGCAATTTCTACGTTGACATAATTAGTAGGGCTCATGCGATCCTTTTTTTATGAATGACTTGTAAAAATCTGTGGTCCACAGAATTAGTCAAATTTATGAATTCGTCAACAGTTATTCCTCGCGGTACCTCTTGGAGAGCATCCCACAACTCATCATTGCTCTTAAATTGGCGTCCACTTGCATAGAGACGTCGCTTCATGAAACTCCAAAGGTTCTCAATTGGGTTCAAATCTGGTGAACTCGCAGACCACTCCATCTTCCGTAGCCCAGAGAACCCCAGTTGTTGCAAATACTCTTTGCTTTTGTTTTCTGCATGCGATGGAGCATAATCCTGCATAAAAATAATGGTTATTCTGAACGTCAACCTTTGCTTCTCCAGCCATGGTTAAAAGTGCTCCTTCAGAAAAGCTATGTAAGCATTTGCCGTCATTTTTACGCCTTCTGGGACACTCTATGGGCCAACTAAAGTACCTCCGATAATCCCAGCGCAACTCATATATTTAAAAAAGGGCGGTATATATTACTTTTGAAATATAATTATCCACTGACACGTGTTTCGCCGTCTACGACTAATCAAAGTGGCTGAATCTAGCGAGATTCGAAATCACTTTTTTTTTTTTTGCTCAACATACATCTCCAAATACCCAGGCAACGCCGCAGTTGTGGTTTTAGAATTTGGTTTTCCATTTTGACAGAATGAATAAAATAAAGCAAGATATAAACGATGCTTTAGACGTTATGTGAATAAAAAGGTAAAACCTAAAAGAATAAAAACAAAAATAAAATCAACGTTTCGTCCCTATTTCAGGGGACATCATCAGGATTTCTAGGCGAGGATGTACAGGAAGACGGTCATATATCACATGCGAAAGAGGAGAAGTTCAGTTCTCTTTCTGTTCTGGAGAGAAAAAATTTCATGATGAAAAGAGAATTTATATCTAGTGTGTGTGGAGGGGGGTCGGGTTATATACATATATGCATGTTTTTTTTTTTTTTTGCGGACATACAAAAACATCTCAATCGCAGCAAACTCTCACAACAACAGAAGAGTTTTTCTAGAGGATTGTATCAAGGAGAAGGTTATACCAACATGCATACCCAAACATTTTAAATTTTCGGACCACATTTTCCCGAAGCACATTGAAAATTACCTATCATCATCTACAACCTTTTTAAAAAACCAAAGCTCTCAGCTCTTTCGAGAGGCTAGAATATTAATTACCAATCTTCAATAATGTAGCCCCAATCATAGGTAATATAATAATAAATGAACAAAACATATATATATATATATATATATATATATATATATATAAACAGTGGCACCAAAAAAAAAAGCATATATAATTGATGAAATATCAAAGTTAAATTAAATTACTTGCTAATCAATGAGGAAAAAAATTAAATTTTACCTAAAAATAAAAAAATGTATACTATATATAGTAAAGGCGCAGAAAAATAAAAGACAAGAGTGAAAAATATTTATAAATGCATAGAAATATACTTAAAAATAGAAATAATTAATAAAATATTAATCATAGAGAACAACAAATATACAATAAAACATACAATAAAAAAATTATGCAATTTAAAAGATGCATTTCACTCGGTATATCCTGTCTTCTATTACTACTATATGCTGCTCTACTATGTGATATTTTTAAAAAATATTTTCATTGCTTTTATTTCTAGGCTAGTGTTCTTATGTTTTTTTTATGAATGCCTTTCTCTTGTTTTTTGATGAGAAGCACTAAGCTTCAAAATAACATGGTCT
>NC_136511.1:2882509-2885009 GCF_053919585.1 Euprymna scolopes
TGCTATAGCTTTTTATTTTATTGAATGATGAATTTTAAAAAGGGCGACGCTCGCGCAGTAAATTGTTTCCGTTAGCGTATTTTGATTTAGAGACGCTACAGTTAATATCTATAGAGAGTGAGTATTTTTTTTTTTCGCAAGTTTTTAAGGGGAGATAATTGTCATGGCTTTATTTATTATTTGATTTACGAGTCTAAGGGCGGTAATTGGTTTAACTTAATTTATTAGAAAAAAAAAATCTATTTTTACTAATGAGTAATTTTTAATGATTTAAGGTGGTTTATATTTATTAAATTTAGACCAACGTTTATGATTACACGATAGAATCTCGTGTCTTGAATTTACTAGTTTGGTTGTGCTTTTTATATCTTCATATTTTAAAATTTTTAGGGTTTCTTTTGTACATAATGTACAAAATTTATCTCCTGGTTTATATGATTTGCAAGTCTCAATTATTTGCCATTTTAAGTTGAAAGAAATATTGCTATTTTTTAGTTGCCAAATATAGTTAGATAGAGTAGTTTGGTTTGATAGAGAGTTATTTTTAAAAGAATGTTTGTGCGTTGAAATTCTATGTTTTATTGGGCCAGATGTGGAACCAATATATATTACCTCTTGATTATTATGATTATTTTCCGTTAGGTCTATTGTTGGATTATAATGTGGTGGGTTGGTTAATAATTGATCGGTAGATTGATTTAAGTTGGTGTTATTATTTAATCTGGTAGTTGAGTTATGGCTGTTGATAGGTTCTTGTATATTTTGAGTTTTTGATACTGTGCAGCTATAGATAACATTTTTAATTTTACATGAGCCTTGTAGGGGACATTTATTTTTTCTTCTACAGTTACAGTCCGATGTATTTTGTATAGTTGCATTTTGTAGTTTATTAATTTTATTATTATTAGAGCTAATTATTTTCTGATGAAGGTTGGGCATAGTAGAGTAAGAGACTTTAATTGTGTTCTTATTGAAAATCTTATTATATCTATGGGGGGCTTTAAAGTTCTTATCTAATATTTTAAAAAATTCTCTAGCTATGTTTGTTTCTAGGTTTTTGGAATACGGGGGGTTGAACCATAGGATCTCCTTGTGTCTATTCTTACGTTTGCGGGTTTTAGTTTGTTGTTTATTTATATTATTATCTAATATTTGTAGTTTGGTTTTATCTTTTTTTGTCTCCTGGTTATTTTTCTTAACTCGTATACGGGAAGACATTGCCATATTATATGTTATTACGCTCTTAATAGGTTTATTTTTAATGCAGTTTATGTTTCTATCATTTTCATTTATGAATTTAATTTGTGTATAGACTAAAAATTGACAGAGTTATTACGTAGGGAAATGTACACAGACAGACAGACAGACAGACAGACACGTTCACTTTTATATATATATATATATATATATATATATATATATATATATATATTGATGCATGTATATACACCCGTAACCGATATTCCAATCAGACCACAATCATAATTCAATTATTTTCCTTAGAGAGAGAGAGAGAGAGAGAGAGAGAGAGAGAGAGAGAGAGAGAGAGAGAGAGAGAAGTAACTATTTAAAAAAAACTGATTACATATAATGATAGAAAATGTATCGTGACATAGGAATGGGTGTGTTTGATCCTGCAGAACGGTGGTTCATTAAAATTGTGGGGTCTACGTTCGCGCCTGGTCCACAAAGTATGGAAAAAAACATAATAATAATACGTTTACAAGTGTTTTTGATATAGATGTACATAAGGATACTTTGATAAGTATGTTTTAGCTTAAATAGGGATGGTATAATAAAATTGTGGGGACAGCGTTCGCGCCTTGCCTCCATAGAATGGAAATAGGCACAAACTTTAATAAAGACTTTTCATATATATACCTGCGTAAGTATACTTTGATAATGATGTTTCAGTTTGAAGAAATATGGTATAATAAAATTATGGGATGTTAGTTCGCACTTGACCGCATAGAATGGAAATATGTCACAAAGTTTAACAAGTGTTTTTTTAATATAGATCCACAGAATATTGTGATGAATGTTTCAGTGTGAACAGGTATGGTGTAATATATAATTATGGGGTTTATCTATTTTATTTTTACTTTCATCATATTTTGCTTTGGTTTTGATACACCCAAATTCAACCCAAATTTACAACCCTTCCCTTTCATAACCTATCATACTTTCATAAATCAGAGTCCATTTTTTTGTAGGCTGTTTTTGAACCCAGTCAACGAGGGCTACTTTTGCTAGTATATATATATATATATATATATATATATATATATATATATATATTTATATATATAACCTACATTCCAATCAGACCACAACCCTAATTCCATAATTTTCCTTAGAGAGAGAGAGGTGAGAAGATGGTTAACATTGTCGAAACGCAGATAAATCCGCGTGGGATTCTTTCGGGTTTTTATATAATATTACTTATGGAAGCCATACCAATGTAATTAGCATAATTGAAAACTATTACTTTTTTAATCAT
>NC_136511.1:2890009-2907509 GCF_053919585.1 Euprymna scolopes
TATATATATATATATATATATATATATATATATATATATATATATATATACTAACTATTATTATACTGTTGGTAGAATTTTTCAGTAACTCATAACAACAACACAATATGTCATTCCAAAGAGTGCTCAATGCATGAAACAGAGCAATATATTGATTTTCATGTTTGTTTGTATATATGTCGGTACTTTTGTATTATATAGAGAAATAGCGCTAAATTTATAGTTTAGTAATATATGTATATATTTATATCTCGATTTTAAGTGGGAATAAAAAACCTTAGTTAAATTTATTGATTGCTCTGATATTGGAGTAATTGTTCTAAAAATCCGTATTAACGAAATAAACGAAAAACAATTATAATTATAATGGTTGGAGCTAGAAAATTTAATGCAAACTTATAAAAAATCTGCTTCAGAATTATACCTTGAAAAACCTAACATTATTTGTGAATAGATTATATTTGTTTTGATATAGGTTGTTAGTACCCCTCTTTCTTTTTAGAATGTTTCAACCCTGTAAAGTTGACTTAAATATAAAGGGATGGTCTTTATTGAAAGTTTCGTGGATGGCTTTTGGCCTGATGAGGTGATTTTCCCTGCTAGGGGGTCATTGAAACACGTTTGCTAATGTGTAGCCAATAGCTCTCCAACAATCAATCAATATATATATATATATATGTATATATATATATATATATATATATATATATATATATATATATATATATGTATATATCTGCTATACAAGTTTAGTTTTACGTTTGCGAACATACATGCAGATATTACATGTTTTACGTTAAGCGATACACACACACACACACACACACACACACACACATATATATATATATATATATATATATATATATATAATCAAATAACATTATGAATAAAACCTAAGGCGTGGCAAATACCGTAACCAGGGGGCCGGAAAAGCATCCTAATGCACATCGTAACCTGAAATAACCGTATCCTAGTGCTACCGTATCCCGGGGCTCGACTGTATATATATATATATATATATATATATATATATATATATATATATAAATATATATATATATATTTATATATATATATATATATATATATATATATATATATACTGAAGAAGACCGAAGGATCAATCGAAAATAATGTGCTGTTGAAACAAACGTTTTCATTTTTTTTTCGAAAGACATTTTGTATTCCTACACGTCAACAAATAGGAAATAAACACAGAAATAGATATAAACATTTATACTATTTTTCGTATTGATTTTTTATCCATACACATACACTATCTATCTATCTATCTATCTATCTATCTATCTATCTATCTATCTATCTCTCTCTCTCTCTCTCTCTATATATATATATATATATATATATATATATATATATATAAACATACACACACACACACTGGGGCATTATTGAATAAAAATCGATTGAAAACACACTTTCTGACCTTTCTTGAAAGATATATTTTCTTTTAAAGAGACTACCCCCCCACACATAATATAATTTTTTTTTGTTTGTTTACTGCTGTTTTCTAAAAGATAAAATCGATTTTTCTAAGTGTTTATTTTTTTTTTTTACCTCACTGGATATATTTTTAGTGTTTTAACTTATTTAAAGTGTTTATTCGATTCCAAAAAGAGACTACACTACCGCATAATATTTTGATTTCCATTTTCGCTTTTGCCGCGCACATGCCCCTATTCCGAATTCGTAGCAGCGAGTCGATATTAATGGACGTTTTGTTCTACCAAAACCTTCATTAACAATGTTTTTTTTTTTTTTTTTAAGTTTAACATATTTTAAACTGATATAAATCATTGCTCAATAAAATAATTAACTTGAAACAAAAATCATTGTTCGTATTTCGAATTATTTAGTCAATTAAAATTGCCATTTTTTTAAATTGAATTTAACAAACTAATTAAAAACTGTTTTTACTTGAATTTAAAAACTATTTTTACTTGAATTCAAAAAAACTATTTAAAAACTATTTTTCAAATTAATTTAAGTTTAGCAGATATTTTTGTTATTAAATTGTTAGTTAATTTGCAAGAATAATTTAAATGTAATTAATCAAGTAAAAAATGGAAATTTTACTTGATGTAATAATTCGAAATAAATTGAAATAACCTTTGTTTTAATGTATTTATTTTTATTGGGAAATAATTTTTATATCTATAAAAGTGAATGTGTGTGTGTGTCTGAGTGTCTCTGTACATTTTCCAACGCAATATCTCTGTCAATTTTCAGTCTACAGACTCGAAATTTAATATACAGGGTACTGAGATTTGGGAAAATTATTGTAATTGGTTTGCGGCCATAAATTTGGCTGTTAAGGGGTCAAAGTTCAACGATTTGACCTTTGAAAACTCTACCAAACTCCTCCGAAAAATTTGGGTCTAAACACTTGAAATTTTAGATATAGGTTCCTTAGACATGGATCTAACTTAATAACTTCATTTGAGTCCAAAACAATAAATGTCAAGGGGCCATGATAGGAGTCAAAGTTTTTAAAAAATTGACCGCTTTTTCTTCTTTTTTTTTTTGCTCAACATACACCTCCAAACACCTGAGCAACTCCGGGCTGAAATGCTAGTATATATATCAAATTAAACATATGTTAACCATTTAATATATATATATATATATATATAAAGAAAAAAAATCTCTGATAATGACAGTTTGGTAGAAAAAGTACGCTGATGTCGGCCCACTGCTAGGAATTCGAAATCGGGGCATGTAAGCTGGAAAAAACTAAAGTAGAAATCAGGAAGACATCTCCTACAAGAGAACCATATATTAAAAAAATATTTATGCTTTTTTATTGCTGTTTTAAAAAGGATAAGATCACCCAATTTATGTCATTTGGCCAGGTAGTATCTGTTCTGTGATTGGCCCTTGGTCAACGTAGGGGAAACCCTTCATACTGAGACAATTACTATTCATTGTGATACTGCCAGAGTGGCCCCCTTTTTTGGGAGGAGGGGTTAGTTTTCATCCACATTAAAAACAAACTTGTGTCTAATTTGCTTTCGTGGCCAAGCAAATATATAAAGCGGGTTTGTTTTACTGTACACAGATTCGAAAAAGTTGTCAAAAAACAAAAACAAATATATAACAAATAAATGTTATCAAAGGCAAGGTAAGTTACTTTTCTACCAAACTGGATAAGTTTTTAGTGTTTTTATTTAATGTAACATGTTTATTCAGCTCGAAAAGCATACAGTGTTTACCGATGTATAGGAAAATTTAAAATGGCGCCCGACTCTCTCTTTGCCACGGTAAGTTTTTGAAAACGAATTATAAATTAAAAAAAAAAAGAACATGCAAAATACTGTTAGAAACTCGATCAAGATATGTTACGGTGACATAGGTTGACATATATTCAGCGGTCTTTAACAGTATTTTTTGCTAGTTCTTTTTAATTTATAACTCATTTTCCCAAACTTAACCTGTCAAAGAGAGAGTCGGGCGCCATTTAAATTTTTTCAATACATCGGTAAACACTGTATGCTTTTCGAACTGAATAAACATGTTACATAAAATAAAAGCACTGAAAATATATCCAGTTAGGCAGTAAAGTAATCTTGCCTTTGGTAACATTTATTTGCTATATATTCGGGGTTTTTTTTGACAAATTTTCCGAATTTATGTGTACAGTAATACAAACTCAATAAAACATATATTGGGTTGGTTTCTAACAGTATTTTGTTTAATATTATGTTTAAAGCATTGTCAGAACTTCAAATATTTAGAGTGTCAGAACTTCAAATATTTAGAGTGTCAGTTTACTCCGCCATTTTCTTGTTCATACCGATCGATCGACTATGTATTTTTTTTTGAACTGATTAAATCTTTAAAAATGAGTAAAACCACTAAAATCTTTTCCAGATAGGTAGAAGAGTAACTTATCTTGCCTTTGATACCTTTCATTTGTTATACATTTGAATGTTTGACTTTTTCGTACCCATGTGGATTGTAAAACAAATCCAAGATTTATCTATCAATTTTATCGGAAACTTCACTCACGTTATTTTTAATTTGATTTTTTGTTGTTTATTGTTTTGAGGGAGATATTTTTCCCCCCTCGATCCTTAATTTATATTTTTAAAAATTAAAATTTATTTTCTTTAGGAAAATGGGGCTCTTTTGAAAACTTTATCCCCCTCGATAGTTATTTAATGTTCTATTTTTGAGCTATTTTCGAAACTTCCAAGATTCGATCCTCTCAGGTCCGTTATTTTTTTCTTATCATCACAATCGAGACTACTTGACATTTAGCTGAATAAACGTTTTAAAATAAGTTCAACCATTCAAAACTTAGCCAGCTAGGTAGAAAACATTTAGGAAAATCAATTTTATCTTCTTTAAAAATAACAGTTATCAATTAAAAATATTTGGGTTTTTTTCGCTGTATTACGATTCATCAGTGTGGCTAGACTAGCACCCCTCCCAAGCCGAGGTTTTAACCTAGAACCATCGCGTTGATAGCCGGCAATTCTACCCATCGACCCACGGGAGCAGTGCCCGTAAATTACCTCAACAAATGTCCATTTAAACAAACATTCCTCCACCACGTATATATATATATATATATATATATATATATATATATATATATATATATATATATATATATATATATAGAGAGAGAGAGAGAGAGAGAGAGAGAGAGAGAGAGAGATCCATAGATGTTATTTTAGTGTTATTTAAAATCGATAAACATTTAGGATTTTAATTGTGTATCTGAAATAGAAAATTAAATAAAGAAAAGAAAAAATATAATAACCGTTTTCTTGTGATGAGAAGTTTTTTTAAAATAACAAACGACGAAACTACAATAAAAAGATAAATGCAATTACATTAAAAGAATCGTTTTTGGAATTGGAAATTAGGAACAATTTTTCCGATTCCGATACCGATTTTAATACCCAAAACTCCCTATTTTATCAATTCATGATTTTAACTAATTGTCCCAACACTATTTATAAATAGTAATATTAAACACTTAGACCAGATTAAATTAAAGCCCTCCCCACCCCCCAAAAAAGTCGGCAATTACATCGCCGAAACGTTCGAGTATGAGGGAATATATTTCCCAAATCCTGAAAATTAAATTTGAAGAAAAAATAATTAAAATAATAACTTTTAAGACAAGGTTAGATTAAGGGTTCCATAAAAAAAAAGTCGGAAATTACATCGGCCGAAACGTTTTAAGCATGTAGAAATATATTTTTTAAATTCCTGGAAATAAAATCTGAAGAAAAAGTATATATAAATAATATATAGTAAAAATGCACATTTAAACACGACTGGGTTTAAAGTTCCGTAAGAAGGCTGAAGATCACATCGGCCGAAACATTTTGAGTATATGTGTATATTTTGAAAAATTGCTGAAAATTAAATCTGAAGAAAAAAAAAGAATATATAGTAATAAATACTAACACTACATCTTTACACACAAGTAGGTTTAAGGTCCTATAAGACGGCCGAAGATTACATCAGCCGGAACGTTTCGAATATGAGAAAAAGTTGTTTTTTTTAATTCTGAAAATGAAATCTACAGAGAAAAACATATATATAGCAATAAATACTAACATTAGACATTTAGACACTATTAGTTTTAAGATTCCATAAGAAGGCCGGAGATTATATCGGCCGAAAAGTTTGGAGTATACGGAAGTATATTTTGTAAAAAAAAACTGAAAATGTCACTTACATATATATATATATATATATATATATATATATATATATATATATATATATATATATAACTACTTCATTTACTCCCATAAAATTAATATACGAAAGTATAGATTTATGCGTAAACTTAAAGTATTTGCTTCAAAAGTACTCAATACGTAGGTAGAGCTAGTTCGTAATTTATAATATATATATATATATATATATATATATATATATATATATATATATATATATATATTAATAATATGCATTAAACACGATTAGGTTTAAGGTTCCAGAAGAAAGCCAGAAATTACATCAGTGGAAATGTTTTTAGTATGTAGAAATATATATATACACACACACACACACACACATATATATATATATATATATATATATATATATATATATATATATATATATATATTGTTTTTAAATCCTGAAAATAAATTTTACACACACACACACACACACACATATATTTCTGTAGAAATATATTTTCTTATAATATATATCAATCCTCATTTAAGAAGCTCAATGTAATTACAGAGCAATATAGAGAATAAACGACAAAAGGTTATATTCCAAAATTCATGATGTTGACCATCTTATAATTTATTCCTTTAATTCAGTTGACTTATACAATTCTTGACAGTATGTGTTTCATAGTGCAAAATCAATCACTTAATTATTATATCAATCAGTGAATGTATTATGTCCTTAACTCATCAGAAGAAATCGAAACAATCACTTCGCCAAAAGGAACTGAAGTGTGATTTGACATTATTAAATTCCGAAAATTGGAAGAGAGAATGGAAATACCTTTTTCTTTATCCATTTCGCCATATTGAATTTTAACGAAACAGATACTGTAAAGAATTGTATTAGTCAACTGAATTAAAGGAATAAATTATAAGATAGTCAATATCATGAATTTTGGAGTATAACTTTTTGTCATTTATTCTATATATATTTATATATATATATATGTGTGTGTGTGTGTGTGTATATATATATATATATGTATATATATATATTTTTACACACACACATATATATATATATATATATATACAAACTTATATATATATATATACAAACTTTTATATATATATATATAAAGGGTGTATATATGTATATATATATATATATATATATATACATGGTGTATACATATACATATATATATACACAGCATATATATATATATATATATATATATATATATATATGTATATATAGTAATAATTACTAGCAATAAACATTTAAACACGATTAGGTTGGAGGTTTCGGAAGAAGCCCAGAGATTACATCGGCCGAAACGATTTTAACATGCGGGTAATATATGTCCCCAAAATTATGGAAATCTAAAAAAAAAATAAAATTAAAAAAATAAAAAATAAAACGGAGATATTCAAAATTTTATTAATAAGTACTTACCGTTACTATTCTGATCCACGTGTTCGTCGACCCCTTTCCCGTTGACCATTGTCACCTGTTGATTTCTGACCATCGACACGTGGTGGTCATGGTGGTCACTGTCGGTGAACATGACGCAGTTCTCGTTCGGTAATTCCTCCAAGTCGAGCAAGTGACTCACCGAGAAATTGGCTTTATTGTTGTGCAATACATGTTGGTAATGTTGTTGAACTTTGTCGAAACTTGTCGCGAACTGGTGATCCGTGTGGGCACTTAAATTGTAACTACTCATCCTTAATGTAACGGTCGTCACTTTTATTACAAAGATTTATATATATATAAATGCATCTACACACATATATATTAATATATACACATATGTATGCATAAATACATATATATATATGTTTTATACCTACATTAAAATATACGAACTCGCACTTGTTTTTGAAACTTTGGCTTTAGAAAATATTTGGCTTTTGAAAATACAAAAAAATCTGTAATTTTAAATTAATCAAATTTGTTTTTAATTGCGGTTTTCACTAAAAAAATATTTTCTTTTTTTTTCGTGCGTATTATGTGAAATTTAAAATAGAAGTCGGTATATATTTTATCTATAAAAACTTACTTTTTAAAAATTAAATACATAATAATATATATTTTTTAATTATACTGCTTGAAATAAAGATGAATAATAAAAAGAATTAATCTCTTAGATTTAAATGTAACATAATTCTATACATCAAAGAGCATTTATACGTAATAAACATATTAGAGTTTGTTTCTATATTCTATTAATTTCTTTTTTTTTTAAATTTTTAAATTAAATAACACTTTATTAGTACAAAATTGTTTTTATAATGTTATAAAAATTTAATAAATATATATATATTAAAAAATATATATATATATCGTTTCCTAAGATTGCGTCAAATTATTCCAGATTATATTATTAATTGTTTAAAAGTGTTTTATTTCCTCGAAGTGTTGCATAACAAATGCGAATGATATAGTTATGTCTATAACCGTACGCAACCGACTAAACATAGACGTTTATTACTCGCCCGTAAACCGAGTAGGCGGGTTAATGCTGTAAGAATTCATTTATGTAGGTTAAGATATATGTAAATATATTTCGACACGTGCTTGGAAGTCCGCAACGTGTTTACTATTTGTGTTGTTGTTGTTAAATTGGCGGGGGAAGGGTTTATGTTGTTAATTTTCTGTGTGTGTGTTCCTTATACACACATATGTATATATATATATATATATATATGTATATATATATATACATATATATATGTGTGTGTGTGTGTGTGTGCGTGTGTAAAAACGCGTCAAGTAAAAGAAAAAAGTATTGTGCTTTTCGTAGACACCAATTAGATTTAATAAAAAAACTATGTTCGTTGTCGCGCGCGATGAATTAAAAAAAAAAGAAATTCCAACGTTATGTATCTTTTTCCCGCACTTTTATTTTGACGCGTTTTCTTTTAAGAAATAGAAGAAAAAAATGACGCCTTTTTTACACTTTTTTTTTTTTACGCGCTTTTTCTATTTTTGACGCGTTTGCTTTACGCACTAAGAGACGCTTTCGTAATAAAAATTATTATTACGACTATATATAGATAAATATATATCTATACAAATATATTAATCTTACTTTATCGTAAATATATGTTAACTTTACACTAGGAGAGACTTCTCTACCCGTTGGCGTAATCTTACGGCGGCGTCGGTGGTATTGGGGGTGGCGTTGTATTTTTAGGGGTGTGGTTTTATGCCTCACCTCCCACTTCCGTGATTATTATTATTATTATTATTATTATTATTATTATTATTATTATTATTATTATTATTATTATTATTATTTACTCGGAAAGAGTTTTCACAGGAATAATTATCAATGATTGTTCAGTGGTGTTCCCTGTGATCTGAGTGACAAGAAGTTCCCTCAGATAATAATTATTGTTATTGTTGTTGTTGTGATTATTGTTTTTTTTTTTTGTTTTTTTTTTGTTTTTGTTTTTTTTTTGTTCATGTAAATAATTACTCGATGCTTTTTAGGGGCCTTGTATAACCAATATATTCCGCTCCTGTCAGATAAAAGGTAAACACTAATGTGCTGTGTCCGTGTACACGTAAAATAACGCTAGGCGTCAACCTGGATTATTCTGGTGTAGTCGTTGCATCGGGTACTGCGTCGGGTTGGAAGCGAAATTGTAAGTCAAAGAAAACAAAAACAAAAACAAAAAATAAATAAAATGAATAAATAAAATAAAAAATGAAGTCGATTAACGCGCAACAGCCACTTGATGGGAGCGGGGTTCGGAGGGGTTACGGTTTTGGGTGGGGTCGGCGTCCGCGTACAAGTGGGGTTGGTGAGGGTAAAAAGAGGGAAACTTACTGGATTGGGATAAAGTAGAAGCGGAATGGTAAATGAATATGATAAGAGAGCGCGCGCGAGAGAGAAATATGCAAAGACACACACACACTCATATATATATATATATATATATATATATATATTTATTTATATATATATATATTAAATTATATATATATATTTATATATATATATATTTATATATATATGCACACATATTCATACGCATATATATATATATATATATATATATATATATATATATATATATATATATATAGAGAGAGAGAGAGAGAGAGAGAGAGAGAGAGAGAGACAGAGAGAAAGAGAGTTGGAGAAGAGGGGGTGCAGTGGGAGAGATGGGAAGAGAGTAAGAAAAAGGGGGAAGTAAGAACGAATTTAGAACAGCAGAGGAAAAGAAAATGGGAGCAGAGAGTGAAAGAGGGCAGAAAGGGAGAGAGTGAGAGATAAAGAGATAGATAGATAGATAGATAGATAGATAGATAGAGAGAGACAGAGAGAGAGAGAGAAAGAGAGAGAGAGAGAGAGAGAAAGAAAATACACATACAAAACTTAATAAATCCAAAGAATCCAAAAAAGCTAAAGCGAAATCAATCACGTCTCAGTTTATAATTATAACCTTGCAAATTAGGGCCATATATATATATATATATATATATATATATATATATATATATATATATATATAAATATTAGGTCAGATGTATTCAACTGTGATAGCTAAGGAATTTAACGGAGTTATTAAGAGTGCTCGATAAAAGAAGTGCAAGATATATTTTAATTAATAACATTACTTAACATAGTCGCGACACAAGACATGCTAATATTTCGGACAAATGTTCGGTTACAACCAGATGTCCTCGTTAGGCAGCTTAATAAATGGTTGCTTTCCATAACATAAACCAATCTTCAAAATATTTTGAGGAGTAGTTTCTTCTATGGATTGTAACAATATATATATATATATATATATATATATATATATATATTAGGCACCGCCAAAACTGGGTGGGGGCAGGTAAGTACTTTTTGACGGACCGTCTTTTTAAAATTCTACCAAAAAGCAGGTAATTAATCGATCAATACGAAATTTTCAGCGATTATTAAGAGAAGAATGACCTTTATAACAGTGTACTTATTTTTCATAAACAATATTTATATATATATTTTTTGCTTACAACCCCCTCTTGTTTTGAGGGGGTACACATATGCTTAAAATAATCATCTGAAACCGAACACAACATATTGTGTTGTTGTAAGAGACAGAATTATAGAATTATAGATTAAAAAAAAAAATTGTTTGCATACCTTATGTTGACGTCTGAATATCAGAACTTCAATTGTGTTTAATTATCCCGCTTTTGAGTTTTGAAGTGTGAAATTCGGTGAATATGTTAAGTAAAATAATTAATTTAAGTTAAGCAAAAAAAAACAATTTTTTTAAAAATATTTATACGAAAAAATCCATTTTAAAATCTTTGATAAATAAATTAACACTTTTTATTAGCGAGCCGAATAATGCATGACCATTATTAAACAGGGCATGCTTTGAAGAATCGATAAAAAAAAATACGATAAATATTGTGCCCTTTGTGTTAAAAATAGCATCATTTTTTCGATCCCGTTTGAAAACGTTTGCCGCCTTTCGACTACGGTGGACCAAACGCGCTGAAATAACTTTATTTTATTCTGCTTTAAATTGCCCCCCCCCTCGCCCATTTTGGGGAGCCTGGCCCCCACACACATACACATTAAAAACCAAACTCATACAAATGGCCACCCATCTGGTACTGGCCAGCCTCAGCGTTAATAATACATTGCAATTTTCGTCACTGAAAAATAAGTTTTTTTGGGCCTGTTTGGTCTACCATAGTTTGCTTCTTATCAAACGCAAACGTAAACAGTGTCGATCTAGACTCTAGATCGACGCGAAGTAACTGGTTGCATATATGAATAAGTGGAATTATTATAAATCCAAGTACTTATATTATAATATTTTTGCATATTCTCATAGAAAATCACCCTAAATCTTAGTTAGACAAAAAATAAATTAATTAATTATTTCAAAAACCTTTTTCGTTTAAATATTTATGTACGTTTTTTGTGCAAGACAAAAAATGTCAATTGTTAAGTTTTTGGGAAAATTTAACATTTAAAATTTAATTAAAAATAGTAGAAAAAGTTTTACATTATTCTGTTTTCTATATGAGAAAATTCAGGGTTTTATCTTTCTGAAAAAAAAAGTTACTCAGAAATAATGGATTTTAATAAATGTAATTTCGTTTTAAAAACAACAACAACTTGATTTTGCGGCCATTTTTGGCAGTGCCTAATATATATATATATATATATATATATATATATATATTGGCAGTGCCTAATATATATATATATAATATATATATATATATTTATACATATATATACACATATATATATATAACTACTTAATTTACTCACATAAAATTAATATACGAAAGTATAGATTTATGCGTAAACTTTAAGTATTTATTACAAAAGTGTTCAATACGTAGGTAGAGCTAGTTAGTAATTCATAAAATATATATGGCGATTAAGCTACACTGAATATTCCGAACCTCAGCATCTATTAAACTGTAGAAGAGAAATAGCAAATGACTGTGTTCACAAGATAAAATTTACTCTAGGATAGCGATACAAAATAGTTTTAAAACTAACAAAAACAATAGAAAATAAACAAATAAATAAATTAAATAAACGTAAATATACATAAACGATCACACATATATGTATATATATATGTATATATATGTGCATATATGTATGTACACACATATATATATATTTATATATAAACTAATAATAAAAAAAACACTAACCTAGTTTTAAAACAGATCCTTTGTCCCATAAAATACATGCCCAATTGGCTGATAGGAAGAGCGCGGTGGATACTAGAAAGCTGATTGGCTAACTAAAATCTCAATAGAAGAGGAGCATATAAAAACGATAAACAACCACAGAATTCGCGCATAAGCCTGAAGAGTCCCAGAGTGGATGAAACGTGGAATATTCAGTGTAGCTTAATCGCCATATATATTTTATAAATTACTATATATATATATATATATATATATATATATACATATATATATATATATATATATATATATATATATATATATATATATATATATATATGGTGGACTCATATGTAGGAGTGTCTAGCAGTTTAATGATCAGTTCGGGTGTCAATATTACGTTATACAAGATGGCCCACTTAAAAGTAACACATAAATTGTAGTAGAGAGGAGAAACATTCCTTTATTGTTTAAATTACCTGTATAGCTATAAAAGATACTTGAAGTGCTCCCCGTTGACATCTAAGCATTTATTGGCCCGTTAAATAACGTTTGTAGATACTGCATATAGATCTTCTTTGGTGATTCTCCTGATAGCGTTGGTAATGTGTTCCTTTAGTTGGTCTAGATTGTGAGGATTATTTGCATAAACGTTTTGCTTTAAAGTCCCTCTAAAGATAAAAATCACATGATGACAAGGCCTGGGAACGTAGTGGATATAACCCTTTGCTTATTGTTCTCTCTTCCGTAAACATGTCATGAACTCCTGTCAGTGACTTGTAAGACGTGCGGCCTGTAGTACTATCTTGTTGGAAAAAAAACTGTGGTGTCAGTTGGTTAGTAAGAGAAGTATTAGAGAGATCGGGCTACTTTTAAGCTAATGATTTGCAAAGAAGACCACAAATCGGACATGAATCGGAATCGTCTAAAATTGTTGGTGTTTGTGTGGCACGTTTGTTGCTCTTTAATTGTACGATTTGCTTCAAAAGTCTTGATTTACTCCTTGCGTGTGCGTCTACAGTTGTTCCTATAAAATTCCCAAACCTCAAACTCGTTAACTACAATATTGAAGGTTGAATAGATTGTATTTAATGTCGCCCTTATGTCAAAGCAAATATCACAATTTTTGGTATACATTCGTCTATTACTCTAACGACGTGACCAAAAAAAAACTCTAAGCTGCGATTGGATATGAAGGTTTCTTCCTTGTTGACATCGAACTAGTTCTGATGTTTGCGAATAGGAAGCCCGAGTATTTCAAGCGATGAGGCATAGACAATATTAATATCGCCCGATATGTCAACCGAGCACACACAAATTCATACACACAAACGCACATACACACAGACACATACACACATACACATACACACACATACACACACATACATACACAAACACCCACACACCCACAGACACATATACACACACATACACACGCATACACACACATACACACATGCACAAACAAATACACACATAAACACACATACACCTACGCAAACATACACACATACGCACACATACACACATACGCACACATACACACATACACACATACACATACATACACACACAGAGGAATACACCAACTTACACATACACATACACACATACACACATACATACACATGCACATCGACACATACACATACATACACACATATACACATACACATAATTGAATATTCATGAGCTGTTCTTGTTTTCCTGTGGTTTTTAATGCACTTTGGATTATTGACATTCGAAGCTTTCTCATTGCCAAACGAAAAGAATCTCTTACTTAAGAAGAGCATGATCACCTACAAGAAATAAAGTAATCACCAATTCTTGGATCTGCGATTCCTCTAAGAAATCTCACGCTCTTTTTTTTTTCTTGTGAATACTAGTGTTAGTCATATTATTTGGATTCATCTGACTACTATTCACATCTTGAGCGTGATTTTCACAACGTTTCGGTCGATATAACCTCCGAACTTTTCCAGGTTTATCTTGTCGAACGCGGGAATGTTTCTGTCGAACTCAGGAATTTGGATGGAATTTCGAACATAGCCTTTTATTTACTTCACTGTAGCCTGCGCTTGTTCTGTCAGCCATGACTGGACAGAGGTCCTAAGTAATTCGCAATTGTGTTTTTCGGTCGCCCACACTGAGGATTGAACCTTTAACCTTCAGGATAATATCACTTTTTACAATTGATTTTTCCAAGTACTCTAACCAATGCGCCACGGGTACTTGGGGACAAATCCCTGAGTTCGACAAGATACACCTCAAGGAGGTTATATCGACCGAAACGTCGTGAAAATGAAAATCAAGATGAGAACAGTATTCACATGAATCCAAATAATACGTCCTGCTTGAAAGGACTTATCCTGCCTCGATAGAGCTCAAAATAGACTTCGTAGCATAGTAAGGGATGCCCTTTTCTCTTCCCTGCAATCTATTTCTCACAGAAGAGATGCTGCGAGCCTCTCTCTGCTTTATCGTTATTTTCATGGCAAGTGCTCATCCGAGCCCAAATCTATGGTCCCTCTCTCGCCAAACTTTCACGAGAAACACTCGTCTAGCTGAAAACACTATCAATAATTTTCTCAACTCTTTATCTGTGACTAAACCTAAACGTAGATACCATGAACAAAGTTTCTTTCTTAGAACTGCACACATGTGGAACTGCCTTCCATTCGCCTGCTTTTCAGCTGACTACAATATGGTTGTATTCAAGTCCAACGTAAACAAGTTATTGATGAGTCGTTCCACTTAAGTTAACTAATTTGCCGATTTTCCATTACTAACCATTACATTAGTGTACAATTGACTACTCTTTAACCCTTATACTCGAGTGGCCTCTGGGCCTTGATAAGTGGTGATGCCTAAGTAAAAAAAATAACTATTTGAGTTCATTCGTCCAATACCGTGTTGTTCTACAGCCTTTTCCCAAATTATCTCTATATAAATAAAATGAACTCATTTTTTCACGTCGGATTTTGACCTTAATAGAATTAAAAATCAAGATATTTCATGCAAATATAATATGCACAAACGGCAGAACAATATCTGAGGTGTGTTATAGGCTTATTAGTTCTCAAAATCCTCGATAATCTTAGATTTCTATACTTTTTCTGCTGAGAAGTCACGGCCAAAATCGGTTAAGATCAATAGAAGTGGTAAAATATTTTCTTTCTAATAAATTCCTCCTCCCCCTGTCACCACTTAACACCGTTTGGGGATCGTTCACAAGGAACAGTTGAGAAGAGAACACCGGTTTGGCTTCGTAGATCTTTCATGTGAAGTTATTTAAAATCACTAAACTAAGCTGCAGTGCTCTGTGGCGTAGTGGTTAGCGTGCTGGACAATTCGCATTATATTTTCACGTTCGCGCCGACCTACCGTAGTCGTTTTTTTTTTTCCTAAACAACTGGAATGGACTTTTCTTGGTGGCCGAACTGTTAACGTTGCAGATGTTTTTTTTTTTTTGTTTTTTTTTTCACACTTTATTTTCCTACTTTTACTCATGACTCCGGGTTTGATCCTTCCTACTTACCTACCATAACATTTTTTAAAACTCCCCCCCCCGTCCCGGAAACAAACACTCGGGCAAGGCCGGGTACCACGCTAGTATATATATATATATATATATATATATATATATATATATATATATATATATATATATATATATGCAGAGTGTATCGATAAATTTGTCGACTTAGAAAAGACATGATTCTATTGCGTTTGATGAAAATCGGTTTTCATTTTTGGTGCAGACTATTTACTAGTTGGTCAATTGATTGCGTACAAATCCCAAGAGCGATAGGAGCCTTCTATCATGTCTGAAAGTGACACAATGTCTCAATGTCCAACGAGCGAGATCGGATATGCACCGCTGTACAACTATTACTCTATAACGATCCAAGTTATGACAATAGGATGATTGCCAACATCTTCAAAACGCATCGCTGGATTAACACGAATAACTAGGACGTACCCAGGGTGATGAAAACAAATTTTCGGCCACAGTTATGGTCTTTGCTGCGGTTTCAAGTGAGGGCCACATAGTGCCAACTCATATCTCCGAAGTCGGCTTGAAAATCAACAGTAAAGTGTACCTTTTTTTTTTTTACACAGTGGTCACTACTTATCAAGGCCCGGAAGCCACTCAAGGATAAGGGTCATTGCAAGTACATTACGTTAGTGTGGAGAGTTGATGAAGTGTTTACTTAAGGGGGCGGTTCATTAGGAATTTGTTAACGTTGGACTTGAACACATCCAAGTTGCAGTCAGGTGGGAAGCAGGCAGACGGAACAGAGTTCCACAGGCGTGCAGTTCTAAGAAAGAAGCTTTGTTCATGGAATCCACGTTTTGATTTAGGCACAGATAAAGAGTGGGGAGAATTTTTCATAGTGGATTCGGCTAGACGGTTGTTTTTCGTGAAAGATTGGCGAAGGGGGACCAGAGATTGGAGTTCAGACGAGCACCTGCCATGGAAATAACTGGATGTGCTGAGGAGGGTGATGATCCCTTAGTGCAATCAGGTGGCCCCTGGCAGACCTTGGGTGTGGCTGTAGGACTCAGCGCCGCTCACAATTCCAAAGAGACTAAGACTTGGCTTAGGAAGGAGTGCTACAGCTTTGTACCCTTTTCTCACTGCCCCCTTCTTCCTTCGATCTGAACCCACTCGACTACTTCGGTTGGTCATACATGGAGAACATCAGCAACATTATCTCTCATAACACTGATCACCGCGATCCGCCGAGTATTCGCCAAACTCCTGTCGGCGCTTGCGGAAAAGGCATGCTCCCAGTTCCGGACCCGAATCGAGGCTACATATATATACATATATATATATATATATATATATATATATATATATATATATATATAATCTTCCAAAACCCATTTCCAAACGTACTAAAATAAATAAATAAAAAACATTAAAATTAAAAGTAGAAATAAAGAAATTAAAAAACAATACCTGACATCATTTATTTAAAATTTAAGTATCATTTTTAATACTAACATCTGTTTATGTTTGCCCTATTTACTATCTATATCAATTCTGCAACAATATACAAGCATAATCAGGAATATAAATAACCCACACACAAGAAAATGTTATGGATATTATCTACCCGCCTTTTCGTATTTT
>NC_136511.1:2910009-2922509 GCF_053919585.1 Euprymna scolopes
TAAAATTGTCAGTACTAATAGTTGGGTTTAATGACTTTGTTTGATAAAAATTTAATATGGCGTAACGGAAAAATATGAATTTTCGGATTTTAATCATGTCAAATTACACTTCCATTCCTTTTGACGGATCGATTGTTGCTATTTCTTCTGAAGAGTAAAGGACATAAGAGATGCACTGATTGACATAATAATTAAGTGATTGATTTTGCGCTACGTCAAGTATACTTAATTAAAGGAATATATTATAAGATGGTCAATATCTCAATTTTAGAATATAGATTTTTGTCATTTATTCTCTCTATTGCTCTGTAGTCGCATTGAGCTTCTTAAATAAGTACTGATATATATATTATAAGAAAATATATTTCTACAGAAATATATAAATATATATACATACACATGTATATATATTTTCAGAACGCGAGAGAGTATATATAATAAATTCCACAGCCAAACAACGTCGCAGCCCACATGCCATGACAGTCAACGAACGGGAAGTCGAAGACTCGAGTTTCGCCCTCATTTGGGCTCATCAGTTAGACACATCCGAACTCAGGATTCGAAACACGAGCCTCTTGCATGCGAGGCAAGCACTCTACCAACTGAGCAAACGCCCCGCACACAATGATTTCTATTTAACCAACACAGATCAAGCAAGCCGCGCCGAAATCCGCTGTGAAATGAACTACTTCGTCTCGACAAGGGACGCGGTCACCAACCAGATAATAACCCCAAGCCGATGTCTCACAAGTAGGAGTTTTAACTCGTGTTGGACTTCCGGTTCGTTGACTGTCATGGTTCTTGTGGGCTGCGATGTTGTTTGGCTGTTGAATTTATTATATATATATATATATATGCATATATATAATGTTAAAAGTCCACGTATGCTTCTAGGATAGTGATTTAAAGATTATGAGGGTTTTTTGAATCATGAAAAACGATGTTACTTTTTGTATTTAATATTTTTATTGTTATTTTTTATATTTCAAGCGGACCTCAGCTTTTGGTCACAAAAAAAGTATCGAAATGAAAATGAAAAAGAAAACCGTTAAAACAACTGGCGATTTGTAGCGTGGAGAGCGTTCATTCCTAGCAATCATGTTCGAAAATTTTCACGTGAATTATTTTAGCCGTTTGTGGAAGAAGATTGTGTTTTTTAATATTTTTTTTTAATGTTGCAACGTAAAAGCGTTTAATTCAAACAGCAAAAATGAGACGCAATTGATTTCAATATGTATAATGGAATAGAAATGAAATTGTCAAACGGTAAAAATAATGTAATTAATAATTATTAATAATAATAATAATAATAATAATAGTAGTAATAATAATAATAAAATCAATAAAATTAATATTAGTTAGTAATTAAATGAGAATACAAATAGTCTCGGTCCTGAAGGAAAATTGACTCAGTCCCGAAGGAATTCTCATACACAGACCGAGGATAATATCATAATACATATATATATATATATATATATATATATATATATATATATATATATATATATGTGTGTGTGTGTGTGTGTGTGTGTGTGTGTGTGTAGGGGCGGTTCAAAAGTAATGGATTAGAGGTAATCGCAAATTCAGTTGTTTTCATGACTAAACTTATGCATTCACTCCTGTCATGGCGTTGTGTCAAAAGCGGAGATGCGTCATTTAATTCCTGGAAAAAGTGCATTGATAATTGTGGTGACAATTTATAAAAATAAATTCTAGACTACAAAAGGTCGCTCTTTTTAATGGTACACATCCGTCCGTGTAGCTCCTCAACTTTTTGATTTAAAAAATAGGAGGCTTTCTTTTTGAAACGACTTTCTTCTGAATAAAATGAAGTCAATATATTAAAAAAATCTGGGCTCCATTTAAAGTTTATGTGGTTCTCGAGGATTTATAGATCTTCTTGTTAGAAATATTCACAAATCGATCTCTATTGAACCTGACAAGCTACAAAATTTCGTACCTTCACTGTAGAGATCCCCCGAAGCCGGAGAACCTTCTACTCTGAAAGTATATTTCCTTGAACGGCTTTACTTGGGAATTCTCTCCCTGTTTCCTGCTTCCCCAACTATACTTACATGAAGAAGCTTGAGAATAAGTTTGACTTAACTTCTCAACTCCCTACTTAGAATGTTGCTGAGCCAAATACGCCTTAAGATGGACTAATGTTGCTGTATCTGAGGAAGAGCCGGTAAGAGTACCCTCCTCTGCCTTGACAAGGTTCAAGACATGCTTGATATCTAGTGGGCATTATTCTTCTCTACTTTCTTTTTCTTGCTCTAATGTCTTTGTTTTCATGGCAGGTGCTCGACTGAGCTTCTATCTATGGTACCCCCTGCAAAGCATTCGCAACAAAACTCGTTTAGCTACGACAACTGTCAACAATTTCCCTTACTTTCTATCTGCCCCTAAAACTAAACGAATATTCCATGAGCAAAATTAATTTTATTGAACCACAATACCGCGAGGCTCTTTTTCAGCTGATTATGGTAATTTTCAAGTCTAATGTAAATAAGCTCTTGTGAAGCCGTCGTCTTTCCCCAACTATCTATCATTGTACGATCGCAGGAACAAACTAACAAAAATAAACAAGAAATAAATAAAAATCCAACTCGGAATTTTTGTGGTTCTTTTTAAAAGTCTCTATCCTCGCCACCTCTTGCTATCGCGAGCCAGCACTTTCTCTCCATTGAATTTACACGTCCATCTTCTCCCGGTTCGTACTTTGCTTCTCGCTCAACCACGTGGTGTATTTTCCACTCCTTTTCTTGTGACGCAAGCTCGCACATTTGGTAATTTGCATAAATGCTTTAACGGCTGCGGCTGATAATATTTTCGCTAGCAGGCTATCCTTCGCCTCCTTCAGATATTTTCACACGCGCTTCTACACGGTTTATTACCACCACCTCACTAGTAAAAATTAAATAAATAACTAAAATCATAGCGGCAATTTTTTTTGTAAAGGGCTAAGATGAGTAAACATGTACTGATCTTTACAGGCAATAAAAGTTTATGTTTAGGATTTTTTTTAGATGAGGATTGATTATTCGTATTATTTTGATTCTTCGGACTACTGGTCTCATCGTGAGTGTCATTTTCCCAACGTTTCGGTCGTTGTAACTTTGTTACAATAACAGAATCCTGTTCTTGTAAGTGAGTAAATATGAAATAGGATAGTCAAGGATTCAAACTTGATTTGGAATTGAAAATTCCAATCATAAGTTAAAATAAATACAGAATGTTATTGTAAATAAGGGATGTGGAATTACACAAAATAGTTAGATATCTGTTTATTGGAAAAGGAATGTAATGATCAAATTTGTTTTTATGAAAATTAAATTAAGGAATTCAATCGTCAATGTAAATTGTAAACATATTTTGCAAAGAGGTTATTCGAAAAATAGGTTACTGAACTCGGGGTCATGTCAAGTTTTGCAACGTGATGCATGTCAGGCCACGTGCTCGATGAGCACATGTTTAATCCTGCGATGATGTGACGAGTTCTCAATATAGGTAGAGTTTTAGATGCAGTCTGGGAGAAAGAGGGAAGAGAGAGCAGAGAGAGAGAGAGAGAGAGAGAGAGGTCAGATACAGCCGCTGACACCAAACCTTTGGAAGCAAAGGTTAAAGAAAAGCCATGTAAAGAAACTTTGAATTCCTCGAGCGAAATCAGGACCGGTAATGAAATAAAGGACGTCATCATGTGTTTTTGTATCAACAGAAAATGTATTGTTCATTTATGCTATAAGAACCTTGATAAAATCATCATCTAAAAAATATGTGTTAGAAAGTATATGTGTCAAAGTATAAATGTTATAGAAACACTCCCGTTCACAGAATTGTCAAAAGTATAAATGTCAAACTCTCGGTCCGTCTATCTATATATCAAATCTCCTCTCATTGTGTATTACATGCCGTTGGCTATTGTAGTAACATGCACACTGTCTCTCTCTCTCTCTGTCTTTATATGTATCCTGTCTCTCATATATACAGAACTGTCTTTCTCTCATTATATATACATGTTTAAGACTATCTCAGAAACATGAACAACAACAAATATATAAGTCGTCTTACAAACAAGAACACTAAATAAGAACTCACGTAACATACGCACATATTTGGTACTGAAAAAAGAACCCATTACATTACAACTTTCGGCGTTCTTCAGGTGTATCTTGTCGAACTCGGGAATCCTTCTGTCGTACTCCGCACTCTTTCCCTCGAACTCGGGAATCTGCAGAAAAATTCGAACGGAACCCTTTTTGGTAGAATCCTCTCCTGCCGTCATCCATTCATGATCTGAAATGTCCATCTCTCTTTTTCAGGTATTGATGGTGTGAGACTTTAAGAATGCAACCCAACCCCTGTAATGGACGTGTGTCAGAAGCAGGAAAAATAGCATTAATTCCAGGAAAAATAGCATTAATAATGCTGGTGACTATGTAGAAAATAAATTCAGGTATATATTCCAAATTAAATAAAGAATTATAGAATTCCTACCCGTATTTTAAAGTGTCGCTCACACCGATGGTTTAACCTTAAACTTCTAGAACAGTGTTACAGTTTTATGAGGGACACCCATTCAGGCATTACCTCCTCTCTTTGAGCAGTGGTTAGTTCATTGTTAGCCGACCGAGGCGCTTTTACAGGGGTATATTGATGGGGCTGCCCAGGCATATTCTGCAGATCAGTGCTTCCCGTCTGGAGCGCTGGAACCAAGTACTTTATCCACTATGCCACGGTTCCTTACAGGTCAAATAATACGGGCAATATGAGCTTTGGAAAAATGTTTTCCTCGGAGAATTTATTTTACTTCTCCTGGGACGGGTATTTAGGTTTACGTTTAAGTATCGCTTGTTAAGCATTATACTCGAATGTGGGGGTCCTTGGGTATCTTATATTAAATAACTTGTAAAATAAACATATTGGGTGGGTTTTGTTTTCTTCTATTAAGTTTGTTATTCTTTGCTCCGCTGCGTTTATTTTTTCTCTCTCTCGGAGATCCTTCGTTGTTCGTATTCGCTAAGGCTATCAAACGGTTTAAATAACGCTTATCCGTAAACAAGAAGCGACGTCAAAAAATACATATTAGGATAAGGGTTAGGAAGGGTGTCCAACACAGACAATAAACCGGAGAGATTTATAGACAGTTTCTTGAGCGACCCTTTAAAGGACGTTCGCTGATAGGGATAGCGTCTGACAGAGTTTTACGGCGCTGAAAATGTGTTGGTATTTAGTTCTCTCCCACCGCAAGAATTGTGATACCAGGGTCGAAAAGTGAGATTGAGAAGTCAGCGCTCTCGAGGAGGGGCACTCTGACCTGCAAAAAGTGCCTGGGAAACATCGGCAGCATTTTCCAATAAGGCGCCTCAGGCAATAAACTAAACTCTTCTTAAAGAGAGAAGGCAAAGCCGGAGAGGGTGAACCTCATAGAATTGCATAAGACATGAATTACATGATTGGTTTAATCTCTGTTGATTTGGGTGGCCGGGGATAAAACTCCCTAGTGGACACTGAAAATATGAATGTTTATTCAAGTACATATTTTTTGTACGAATAAGTCATCACTTACCAAGGCCAAACGTTATTCGAGGGTAAGTGTTATGAAAAATATCTGATGGGGAAATACCCGTAGGTGTTGCAACATTTTTGCCTTTGGCCGCCAAATCAACACAGTGTAGACCATTTCTGACGTAACCTTTTCTATGGTGATTGCCGTGTAAGGATTTTCCCTGAGAAGAAAGTTAGTGCATTGCTAATCGTCCGAGGCGCCCCTGCAGGGGAATACCGATAAGGTTTGCCACGTATATTTTGCAGATCAGAGTGCTTCCTATCTGGCACGCTGAATCGTCAATCCCACTTTTCTACCTTGGTGTCACATTCTCTCACTGTGGGCGAGAGATGTGCACAGAGAGAGCGTAAACTTCCGCTACCGTTTTCAATCCTCTCATAATATTGTTTGCATTATTTGGATGATTCGCATTACTGTTCTCATCATGTGTGCGATGCTCACAAAGTTTCAGCTGGGATAACCTTAAACCATCTTCAGGAATCGTTATGTTCAATTCTGAGAAATCAGTATGGACTTTCGAAATTGGATTAGATATAGTCCAGATTGATGGTTCGTTTTGACTCCTTGTTTCTACTTCGTATATGAGACGACGGTGACAAGGAAAATATAGTACCTTGTGGTTAATGATTATCTTATTCTCAGATAACGTGAAGGACCTCCCCCCTTTTACTAATATTAAGAATAGCTTTCGTGTCAGCTTGACCATGTCTAATTGTCCAACTAAGTGGACAGCAGAAATCGGCAGTCAAAATGAGAGGACACTGACTATAATTTCTGTAACTTTCAAACGCGGTAGAGAAAAACCTACCTTCTTCGCAGCAGCTTTAGTAATGCCCTCGATGTACTTGCTCCAATTCATGTTTCCTGTGAATGTTAAGTCCAGGCGTTTGAACTAAAAGTTTTCAGGTAGCGTTTCATTAGTCGTGGCTATCATTGGCTGAGAAGGTGTCTTGTAATCACTGAAGTCAAAATTCTATAAACACATATCATAAACCGAGAAAACGATATACGATTTCTTCTGTGTTTGAACACATTTTCACATTACTGCTTCGCTTCAGGCTACAACATGCTTATATTTAAGTCCAACGTAATATTAATACTTGTTGGGCCATCCTCTTAAGTACGAGGTGGCTTCAATAATTTTCCAGATTTTTTTTGTACAGACATTTAAAATTATCGTAAACTCTGGAAAACTTAGTATGTTATTGCTATACATCTTGTGAGATGAATGGGCAATTGTTATGATTTCAAATGAACAGTTACAGCGGGAACTGGAATACACCCTACTAAAGCCTGATTGTCATAATGTGAATTTCAATAATGCAATCTGGACGTGAGGACACTTTAGGATAACGATATGATATAAAATTGTTTTAAACTTGGAACAAATGCAACAGAGACGTGTGGAATGCTTCAGGCTGCTTTTGCACTCTTGCATGAATCGAGCATCAGATTTTGAGTGGCATAAGAGATTCGAGGAAGGCAGAAAATCTGTAAGAGATAATGAGAGGTGTGTGAGGAGTAAGGAATTTAGAACACCAAAGTTGATTAGTAAAATAAACAATTTTATGGATAATGACTGTCGTGTGTCTATAGAGACAAAACGTTCTCAATTTGATGTCAGTATTGGAAATGTATACACAATTATTCGCGGGAACTAAAGATGTGTGAATTTTCCGCGAATGCACCACTCCACAACTCCTAACCCTAACCCTAACCTGTCATAGACTATTTGACATCAGTGGGCATCAAGATATTGCCTTATCCTCCCTATAGTATAGACCTTGCTCCCTATGACTTTTGGTTATTCCCTAAGCTCAAGGAAAACCTTAGAGGTTGTTATTATGAGGAAATCGTCATCATCATCATCATCATCATCATCATCATCATCATCATCATCATCATCATCATCATCATCATCATCATCGTCGTCGTCGTCGTCATCATCATCATCATCATCATCATCATCATCATCATCATCGTCGTCATCATCATCATCGCCATTATCACCATCATCGTCATCATCATCGTCACCATCATCATCATCATTATCGTCATCATCGTCGTCATCATCATCATCGTCATCATCATTATCGTCATCGTCCTCATCATCATCATCACCATCATCATCATCATCATCATCATCATCATCATCATCATCATCATCATCATCGCCATCATCATCATCATCATCATCATCATCATCATCATCATCGTCATCGTCATCATCGTCACCATCATCATCGTCATCATCATCGTCACCATCATCATCGTCATCATCATTATCGTCATCATCATCGTCGTCGTCGTCATCATCATCGTCATCATCATCATCATCATCATCGTCATTATCATCGTCACCATCATCATCGTCATCATGATCATCATTATCGTCATCATCATCGTCGTCATCATCATCATCATCATCATCGTCATCGTCATCATCATCATCATCATCATCATCATCATCATCATCGTCATCATCATCGTCACCATCATCATCGTCATCATCATCATTATCGTCATCATCATAATTATCGTCATCGTCATCATCATCGTCATAGTCCTCATCATCATCACCATCACCATCATCATCATCGTCATCGTCATCATTATCGTCACCATCATCATCGTCATCATCATTATCGTCATCATCGTCGTAGTCATCATCATCATCATCATCATCGTCATCGTCATCATCATCATCATCATCATCATCATCATCGTCATCATCATCGTCACCATCATCATCGTCATCATCATCATTATCGTCATCATCATAATTATCGTCATCGTCATCATCATCGTCATCGTCATCATCATCGTCACCATCATCATCGTCATCATCATTATCGTCATCATCATCGTCGTCGTCGTCATCATCATCGTTATCGTCATTATCATCATCGTCATCATCATCATCGTCACCATCATCATCGTCATCATCATTATCGTCGTCATCATCGTCATCGTCATCATCATCGTCATCATCATCGTCATCATCATCGTCATCATCATCAGCATCATCTTCTTAACAGGGTCATTGATATCCTTACACAAGACTTCCATGGGGCCTTTCAGCAGTTGTTGGAACGGTGCAGCAAGTGCATGGCAGCCGAATGGAACAAGAGTTTCATGTGTGCACTGTAAAAAAATGCCCATCAGAAAAATGTCTGGAAACTTATTGAAGGTACCTCGTAATACCATTTTGTCTAACAAATTAAAGCCTTTCATAGTGTTAAATGATAACACCGTAAAAAGCTAAATTATTTATTATCGATCTACCTGTCTATCTATTTATTTATGTATCTATCCAGTGATATTATTAAAATAGTTTATATTGGGAGTTATTTAATGTTTATAGAATAAAGTGTAGCGATGGATTTTAGCTGATGATGTTTACATAAATTAGCTAGGTTAAATGAACAAGGTGACCTTGTGCAGGCATACGTGGAAATGTCGCACATTGAGATACGTGTACTCCTTGAATGATAACGTAACGGAACTGAGGTCAAGAAGTCGGGAAGTTTAGTCAGTCGGAGAGTTTGAGTTTGGTCACGGAAGTGAACAGACGTACTTCAACTCAGGAAGCGAGGCTGTAAAGAACAAGCATGTAGACACGAAATGCAGACTCTTTGTAGAGACTATTTGAGACAGCTGAAATAAATTTATATTTTAAAGATATAAAGTGTTGTTCTGTGGTTTCACAAAAGAAGGAAGAACAGAGGCCTCAATTGGTTATGGTATCAGTCGTTTCATGTTTTATCACGGAGCTCAACAGTGAAGATAGAAGAACTCTTGAAGAAAGAAAGGTATGAAGCACATATTATTCTTCTATAAGCACATATTATTCTTATTATATATAAGCACATATTATTCTTCTAAAAAATGATACGTTTAAATAAAAAGGAATTGCAATATATACCCGTGTGATAACACTATGATACAACATGACTCATTTTATACGTCGATATCATATCCTTTAACTAAACAACACTACATACAATTTATACGTTTATAATCTGGTGGCGATACACCTCTATAACATATGACACGTTTTAATATATCCGACCATAAAATTTCATAGTATTGTTCTTCATCCTAAATACAAGCTCATTAAATTTTATCTTCGAAATAGAAATACAGATAAATGCCCAGAACGGAACTTCTTTACAACGACTTTTCAACTGTGGAACCAATTATCTTGGTATGCTTTCCTGGTTCAATTCAAATCCAATATCAAGAAATTGCTACTGTAAACCATCCACAAGCAATCAAACGTGATGCATCCTATTATCATCACTAGGCTGACAATCATTGCATCTCATTATCCCTTATCCTTGAGTAAATTCAGGCCTTGATAACTGATAATCTATTAGCACAAAATGTCAAAATCAAATAACTTTGGGTGTGGTCGGTACCTATACTGTGAATGTTTAGGATTACCACATGCTGTAAATTTGGACGGTGGCTCTAAATTTATTTTCTTTAATACAAAAAAATTAGCAATCTATGAAAACATTCCCGCAAATTTGCTTCCCTGAAAGCTACAGCATTTTCGAATCTATTATCGATAAACACTTGTCGTAAACTGTACGCATTAGTCATAACATTTTATTCAGATTCCATTCATTATTTTCAATGCTCTCGTGATATTCATTATCATTCAACTGACATTTTATCCGATTAGGCTTTCTCGTCGAGTAGATTTTAACATCTTTTACTTCACGAACCTTTAATGGTTAGCTAAAAAGACAAGTGCCGATACACGTGATTCTAGTGTCGTAAACGCAGAAGTTATCAGAACGTCACTGTATCCAAACTCAGACTCCTTTGCTTATTCGAATACTTCTTTACAAACTCCTTTTCACTGTTCTTGCTAATTTCATTTGCATACTACTTATCAAATGATTTGATGACTCCCTTTCATACTTCATTGCATACTTCTTTTTGCATACTCCTTTTAAAATATTTTGCTAATTTCATTTGCATACTCCTTATTAAAGTGATTTGATTACTCCCTAACATACTTCTTAACATGCTCCTTTTTGCATACTCCTTTTTGCAAACTCCTTTTTGCAAACTCCTTTTTGCAAACTCGTTTTCAAAGACGTTCGCTAATTTCTCTGCAAACTCCTTTGTAGACATTTGCTAACTCCTGTACAGACTGCTTTTCATGCTTCTTTGTGTACTTTTTTTCAGAGTCCTTTGCAAATTCCTTTAGAAACTAAGGTTCGAATTTCCACCTCAATGTTTGCTCTAGATAGTTTTCCTGTGTTTGTATCACATAAAAGCAGGGTGGGGCGCCCGGCTTTGCCTGGTCACAAAATACGCTTAAATATGAGATTTTAATTCGGCCAGATTTCATATATATTACCGAAAGCTAAAATGTAGCATACAAAGATACTGACGTTACCACTGCACCAACCTGGCACGCATATGAACTGATTAAACATTCAAAATAAACCAAAATGAATGTACAAAATATATAACGATTTTTTTTTTATCACTTTTGACCTGTTTTTGACTCCTTAAAAACAATTTTAACCAGTTAAAGACCCATAAAAGAACGGTCCGTAAAAAATCCAATCATTTGAGGCCCTTAGCACCGCTCTGGAAATTTTATGTTTCGGGGAGATAGAGTTTGAAAATATAGAGACAAACAGACAGCTTTTGTATATTAGATAATTCTATAGTATAATCTTGCATAGGGTAACTACTTACCAAAGCCAAACGTCATTCGAGGGTAAGGACTAGTGGGAACGTCTGTTGGATGATGAATAACACTATGAAAGGATTGAAAACAGTGCAAGGTCAGATTTTGATTACATAAGAGAGCAGCTGGACAAGTATTTGATTGCATTTATCTCTTATCAAGGCAAGAGGATAAGGATTCATGAGACCCGAATGAATATCATCCGAAAGATTAGGAACACTATTGGTGTACTTACACTATCAATGTCATAAACTATGTTTGATTACTAATGAAGCATTTCGGGACACGAATTCTAAATGTCCACTGAATTAAAGGAATAAATTGTAAGATGGTCAACATTATTGTAATTTATTTATATGCTCTGTACTTACATTGAGCTTCTTATATAAGGATTGGTATTTATAAAAAGGGAAATATTAGTGAATATAGAATATTTCCATATATATATATATACATATGTGTGTATGTGTGTGTGTGTGTGTGTGCGCGCTAATGAGTTCAGTTCAATGGCACTGATCTGAATTCAAATGATTTGTGTACAATCAGCATCACGCACGGAGATGCCAGTGGTCAAATGATTTATGACACGGACTGACCACCTATGTGTTTCAAGTTCGAATCCAGTTTGTTACACAAAAAAAATGGCATACCATAAGGATGTTGGCAACCTTCACGTAATCGGTCCTGTAAGCATCGATGTCTTTCTAGGAAGAATTCTGACTGAAAAAAAATACCAGTAAACTAACACTAACAATGCAATCTTCGGATCTATACGACGATGATGATGATGATGATGATGATGATGATGATGATGATGATGATGATGATGATGATGAGTGTCATAAATCCTGGGAGACCGCTTTTTCTCGAGGCTAAGAATGAGAAGACGTTTTCTTTTACTCTTTAATGTATAATTTGGATGGGAAAAACAAATGCCAGGTGAAACGAGAAAATTGTCACCCTAAAAAAGACGACATCATTCCATTTCCGTTTGATAAAACCCGGTTTTCTTTTGTTGTTGCTGACTATCTATTAGTTGGTCACTTGTGTACAAATCCCAAGAGCGATAGAAGCCTTCCACCATGTCCGAAAGTGACAAAATGTCTAATGAGCGATATCGGAGATGCGCCACTGTACAACTCATGCTCTCTTCCGATCCAAGTTATGACAACAGGACCATTGCCAGTATCCGGACAAGGATTGAGGGCACAG
>NC_136511.1:2925009-2997509 GCF_053919585.1 Euprymna scolopes
GCGTTCAACAGCTTCTAATCGCTTTCTATAGTTGCACACACGTTTTTTGCAAAGATATGCGGGTATTTTGCGCCATTCTTCTTGGCAGGACTGTTTTGTGGATTCCTCTTGTGAAGATGGATCTTTAATATTTTCCACAAATTTTCAATTGAGTTGAGGTCTAGGCCAAATAAGAACAACAATTCCGTTATTTCTAAACCATTCTTTGGTTAGTTTGGCAGTATGCTTGGGATCATTGTCCTGCTGAAACCCGAAATTGATATTATGTCCCAACAAACCAGCAGATTTCTGGAGGTTTTTCTCCAAAATCTCCCTGAACATACGTCCATTCATTCTACCATTGATGAGTTCTAGTTCACCAGTACCCTTGGATGAAAAACACTCCCATATTATAATCAAATCACCACCAAATTTTACCGTAGGAATGGTATTCTTTTTGTTATAGGTGGTGCCATTTTTACGCCATACATGTGTTGTGTTTCTTCCAAAGATTTCGATTTTCGTTTCGTTTGACCAGATTACCTTGTTCCAAAATTCTTCGGGTGGTTCCCAATATGTTTTAACATAATTCAAACGTGATCTGACATGTTTAAGCTTCAATAATGGAATTTTCTTGGGGACCTTGATACAAAGCGTGCACGATTTAGAACTCTACTGATAGTATCGTTGCTCGCATTAATCCCAGATTTTCTGAGGTCGGTTTGAATTTCACCACGAGTAAGAAAAGGTGTTTTTGTACTTTTCTGCTTACCCACCTTGATTTTTTTTCGTTTAATTTTCTTGGTCTACCACATCTTGGAAGATTTGCAACAGCTTCACCAGAGTTTTTAAACTTTCTAATAACGTTTCTAACTGTACCAAGTGGTAGATTAAGTCCCCTTTATATTATCAGATACACTTTTCCTTCTTTGTGCTTATCAATGATTTTTTTGGCGAATGTCTATTGAAAACTCTTTAGTTTTAGGCATTTTTATAATTGAACTGGTTGAGTTTGATGGAGTGAGCCCAAACTAGTAGAATTTTATAAAATCATGTTAATATAAAGCTCTCGGATTGGTCAGTGATAACTCGTTTGCAACACGCGAAGCAAAAGTCATTTAAATTTATTTCAGAAAACACTTTTGCGTTTAATTCATATTTTTAGTAGCGTGCGACTCTATAAGTAACCGGGATCAAAGTGTAGTATCTGTTTTCAGCATACGACCTTTGCTTACAAAAAAGACCGGTAGCGACCACCCACTTGACCAATCTTTGGTCAAGTTCAAGGGTTTTTTATTGTTTGGCCTCAAAGGACCGAACCCATTCTTTGGGTGAGTGGTCCTTAAGCCATTGTTTTGTTTGTTGTTATTACTAATTGTGATTGTTTTATATTTTTTACAGATAGTCCAGTGTCTGGATCTGACTTAAGCAGCCGGCCAGATTAGGGGAAACTGACGTGCCTTTTTAGCCGTAGATCCCCCTAGTTTCCAAATCGGCGGGTTGGAGAAGGGCACTGGGCCAACAACGAGGAGGGGCAGCCTCTGCCTCTGCCACCATGGTGTAGGGGCAGCCTCTGCCTCTGCCACCTCTGGTGTAGGGACCGTGTTTGGGGCACCACACCCGGTGGTGCTCCAGTGCCGTTGAGGGGGAGTGCCATATCCGGTGGCACTCCAGTGCCGTTGTTGGGGAATGCCACACACCAGTGCCATTATCGGGGGGTACCACTGGGTGTGTTACATCAGCGTTCGTATCGTCTGTGTTGGGGGATTCCACACCCGGTGGTATCCCATCGTCCGTGCCAGCGCATACCCTAATGCCGTTCGGCGAGACCCTGAGCGAACCTTTTCGACGACCCTGGCTCATGTCCGAAGACATCGTTACAACGATCAACAGGAACAGAAAAGGTCTTTTGAGAAATGGGTAGCTGACACACCAGAAGACACTACCTAGGAGTGGGAGATAGCTAATGCGTTGGTTACACCAAGAAGAGCAAGGAGAATGCAGACACAATCCGTGACCAATAGCCCAACTAAGTATGCGGACGTCATGAGAAAAGTCAGATCCATGGATCAACTAGTGATAGTAGATGGAGCCTCCTCAGGGGGTAATAGAGGGTCGGAGAGGTGTGAAAGCAGCCTGTCTGACCTGATGGCCTCATGCGATCTTGTCGACAGGTTCCATCTGGATAACCTAGGGAGGAAGATGTGGACGTGGCAAAATAGCGCAGCCTCTGGTCCAAGCACTTACTTGGACAGGATGTTAGTTAGACGAGGCGACATAGATTTCTTATCTTGTCCCACGTTCCACTGGCTAGGTCATTCGGACCATAAATTAGTAATGCCCCGTTTGAGAGTAGGTAATAGGCCTAGGTTGGCTGGTTACTGGATGTTGAACGCCTCCTTACTGGAGACGAACGACTTCCGGGAGCAGCTGACAACACTAATTCAGCGGGAGTTAGAGGGGGCAGTTACCGGGAGTAGCTGGTGGGCTAAATTTAAGGCTACCATTAGGTTCTTTTGTGCCCAATATAGCCAACGCCTTGCGTTAACTAGGGCACAGACCAAAAGGCACCTAGATGATAGGCTGACCCGGGCGGTGGCTGGTGGGGATCCCCTAGAGATAGCAGTAGTTAAGGGGGACCTCCAGCACTTGGCTAGCAAGCGTTACGAAGGTCAAGTAGTTAGAGGTAGGTTAAAAAGAGTCTCTAACGAAGCCATGAACGTTGACGCTGTTGAGCCTAAGGCTGCCTTAAGACGTTGTTCGGATGGGTACATTCGGAAGGTGAAAAACCTGGAAGGACATACCCTCGTATCAACTCGAGAGATTTGCAATGTGTTTCGTCAACATCTGGAGAAGCGCTTTACCCAACTACCCAGACTCCGCGGCCAGCAGCTATTTAGCCGGCTCCCCCGCCTTACTGCGGCCCGAGCAGCTAGCTGTGATGGGATGGTTACGGAGCATGAAGTCATTACTGCGTTGAAGCAGGTTGGCTATAACAAATCTCCAGGACTCGATGGTCTGCCCTACGAACTGTATTTGAGGCTGTCGCATATGTTTGTTCCTCTTCTGACGGGTGTGTTTAACCACTGGTTTGCCCAGGGATCCATCCCAGGTTAGGTAACCAAAGGAGTTGTTAAACTTCTGAAGAAAAGAGAGCGGCATTGTGGGTAGGACTTAGATGATTATAGGCCCATCATTCTGCTAAACACAGAGTTGAAAATTTTGTCCTGCGTTCTTGTAAACCGACTGCAGGTTGTTATCAGAAACTTGGTCGAACCGGATCAGACTTGTTTTATGAAGGGGAGATCGATTCTAAACAACTTGCACTTGGTGCGCACGACCATAGTGAGGTTAGAAGACGACACAGGAGACGCGCTGATTAATTTAGATCAGTCCAAAGCATTCGAAAGGGTCGACCATGGTTTCTTGGAATCTGTTATGGAGACCGCCGGCTTTGGTCCGGACTTCCACAAGTGGATTTCCGTTCTGTATCGTAATCCTGCGATAACGGTACAAGTAAATGGTAGGTTGTCGGAGTCCTTTAGGGTCTCTCGGTCAGTGCGCCAGGGTTGTCCGCTGTCGCCTCTGTTGTATGTCCTGGCATTGGAGCTCTTTCTTCGCAAATTAAGGGACGAGGCGACAAGCCCTGCGTGGCTTAGCTCTACCTGGCGACAAATTCGCCAGGGTGCCCGCGTACGCTGATGATGTCACCGTTTTTGTGGGGCGAAGGATCAATATTAAAGTGGTGATGGAGGCGGTCACTGAGTACAAAAGTGTCACAGGGGCCGTATTCAATCGCAGCAAGTCTTGGCCTGTGGTTAGGCACCTTGACCGTGGTAAACTGGCTTCCAGGTGGGTTCGGCTGGATGGATGGCCTGATAAAGATTCTTGGAGTCTGGTTCGGGCCTGGACTCCAGCTGGACAAAAATTGGTCGGCAGTACAGACGAAGGTTGAATCGTCAGTAAGGACTTTGATTCGCAAGGGCTTATCCCTGAAGGGTTGTGCGGAGGCGTGTCAAACTTACGTCTTTCCGTTGATCCTTTACCACTTGTCAGTACTTCCTCAGCCTGCGGACCTCTGTAAAGTTTTGGAGCAACTCCTTTTCTAACTTCTTTTGAAAGGGGGAAAGCCGTATGTCCGTAGACAGGTCTGTACACAGAAACTCAGCGAGGGAGGCTTAGAAAGGCATGACTTTTTAAGTCATAAGTACGCTGGAAGATTGGCGTTCCTGAGTCGGACACTGCTTGAGGAATTGCACTAAGTACCAGTTGTGGAGAAAGCGTTTCCACAGCTCTTATCCTCCCGTGCTGCTGAAGGTCGCAGAAGACTGGTGGGGGAACGGCAATTCCTCTCCGAATGCCGAGCTGCACTTAGGGCATTACCGGGGTCCAGTGACCTTGCACGGCCTAGGAGGAGGCTATACAGGGATTTAGTGATGGGGGCCGCAAAATAGCCAGAAGCTATTTAAACAATTCAGAGTTTTCTATTACATGGAGGCTTGTCCGGAATGCGCTGCCACTTTTTGGCGTGCTTGGCAGGGACTGCAGGAGTGATGAATATGTTCCCTTTTGCCCCCGCTGCGAGGATGATGAGGATGAAACAAGGGATCACGCCTTATTTCTTTGCAGCGGAGTTCGGGGGCTCTGGGAGTACGTCAGAAAGGTAATGGCTCGAATCGACCCTGAGCAGTTGGCGCTACTTGATTTGGCGTACGTCATCAACAACATGGACCCGCCGTAGACTGGGGAGAAACGCTTGGTATTTCTCGCGATCCTAGCCGTAGCTAGGTTAGTGACGTGGGTTGTCTTAACATTGTCTATGGGGTTGAATCTGTTTCGGATCGGGATCTGGTCGCTTACGCTTAAAGTAAAGATCAGATGCGATTGGAAAAGATTACATCGCATAGACTTTGATAGGAGATGGGTACACAACACTAGTTTGTGCATTTAACGAGGCGTTAGGTTTAAGTTTGTTATCCCACCCTAGTGATATTGGTTAGGCGGTGCTAAGGTTTTACAGAACCCAGCCCCGAACAAAGTATTTTTAGAGTAGGAGTAGTTAGGTTGTAACCACTTCGAGTGGAAAATACTTTATTAGGTGCTAGACTAGGGCAAGTATGATAGTTGATCCTGACCCCGATTATATTTTTCATCGGCAATAGGAGAGCTTCCATAGATGTCCAGTCCACTCTTTGTTTTGTCCCCGGTCTGTTGCCTCTATACGTACATTTATCTTGGAAGACACCGTCCATTCCATATATCGCCCATCCCTATCTAATTTGTTTTCGAGATATCGTCCCTAGGTCCCTCACTCTCCACTAGGGAACGACCTACTTGTTTTCAACCTTCGGGACCGGAAGACAGTGGGCGCTCCATATTTAGAAGAAGGCTGGGAAGATCCCTTATTAACCCGCCCCCCCCCATAGGCATTTTGTTTAGTTGTTTTCTTTTTATTTCTTTTTAAGTGTATCTTAGTTTGCCCCCTCCCCATCATCTCATCCCTCATTTAGTTTTATATTTAAAAAAAAATCCTTTTTGTTTGTACATATGATTTTGTTTTGTTTGCATGTAAATATTTATTTTCCACAATATATATAAAGCCGGCTCATACGCTGGGGAGATTTTAAGTAGATAAACTCCATGATAAGAATGAGGTATTCTGGGATAGTGTCTTAGTGTAGGGAAATTAATAAAGTCTTTTCAAAGACCTAGCTCTTAGTTTAGAATGACCCTCGACCCCCAATTCCCCCCATCGACTCCATGTCTAAATGTTTTTGGACCCCAAATGAGGGCCTGGCAGTAGATAATGCCAGGTCCGGGGCCAAGCACTAAATCAAATCTGTTCCAGCAGATACTGCAAGCAAGACCATATGTGGGGACAACTCCACAGATAAGACCTTGATCAATGTAGGGGCAACTCTTCATACCAATTGTCACTATCCAGTTCCCCTACTCCCCGGGGAGTTGGTCTCCATTTCCCCTTCACTCCTCACATTAAAAAAACGGCCTTGTGCCTAATTTGCTCGGTGGGGGAGCAGATAAATACCAACCCCACATATAAGACCTTAGTCAATGTAGGGTCAACCCTTCATACCAATTGTCACTATCCAGCTCCGCCACTTCCCGGGGAGTTGGTCCCCATTTCCCCTTCACTCCTCACATTAAAAAAACGGCCTTGTGCCTAATTTGCTCGGTGGGAGAGCAAATAAATACCCTTTTCTTGGCCTTTTGGTCAAGATCACAGTGTAGTATCTGTTCCGGCAGATACTGCAAGCTATGACTAGCAAAGACCAGATGTGGGGGCAACCCCACATGCCTGACCTTTAACCAGCTCCCATTTCCCACCTCTCGGGAGCTGGTCCCCTTTTTCCCTTCCCCCTCCCTTCACTCCTCACATTAAAAATTGGCCTTGTGCCTAATTTGCTCGGTGGGGGAGCAAATAAATACCATCTGTTCTTACTACATGCTGTACTTATGTTTGTAACTTTGTTATATAAAGTGGGGGATCACTTTTCTGTAGTAATTTAATGTAAAATGATCACTCACTTTACAACCAGTCAGTCTCAAAGGCATGCAAGTCATTCTTCAGATCATTCAAGTTGTTTCTGAAGGATTCCAGTGATTTTTCAAGCATTCAAGTCATTTTTTAAGTCATTCAATTCATCCTTAATTTCATTAAACTCATTCTAAGTCATTTACTTTTTATTTATTTAAGTCATTGCAGCCTATTTTTCGGTCATTTTAGTTTATCTTTAAGAATTTCATGTCAATCCTACATCCACGCATTCATTCATTACACGAGAGCACGCAACTAATGGATATCATCCTTGTTCTTTAAGTATAAACTTTCTAAACTTTGATTTTGTAATTACTACTCCAAATATAAGTTAGAATAGTAATAGGAATATACTTACAAAATTTTAGATAAAATCTTGAACCCTAATTAAATTTATGAAGAAAAATGTAATGTATCCAATACTTTTGCGTGACACTGTATATGATTATAAAGATTAATAATTATAAATTTGGAATCAGTTTCAACAGGAAAAACAAACAAAGCAACTTGAGTGTACGATCGTTTCGGAAAAGATAATCATTTCATTTACAATTGAGAATAATCATTGGCAATAATTGTATTCGAATATTCATCTCCTCATCAGCACAAAAAGGGGGTGGGGATTTAAGACACCAATATTAAACTAGAATTTTGTAGTAAGTTATGTGGATTATCCTTATTGGGATCCATTATGAAATTTGTTTTAAAGTCTTCAGTAAATTTTGTGTGCATGCTTCCGTGTTTTGGGCTACAGGCCTAATTCCCTCTATCAAATTATCAATATATACTAGCAAAAGCAACCGTTGTTGACTGGGTTCAAAAAGAGCGTACAGAAAATGGACTCTGATTCATGAAAGTATGATAGGTTACGAAAAAAAAAGGTTTGTAATGAGATAGCTTCGAATTTAATGGTATCAAAACCAAAGCAAAATATGATGAAAGTAAAAATAAAATAGATAAACCCCATAATTTATTATACCATACCTGTTCACACTGAAACACTTATCACAATATTCTGTGGATCTATATTAAAAAAAACTTGTTAAACTTTGTGACATATTTCCATTCTGTGGAGGTCAGGCACGAACGAACTTCTTATAATTTTATTATACCATATTTCTTCAAACTGAAACATAATTATCAAAGTATACTTACGAAGATAGATATGAAAAGTCTTTATTAAAGTTTGTGCCTATTTCCATTTTATGGAAGCCAGGCGCGAACATAGACCCCACAATTTTATTATACCATCCCCATTTAAGTTAAAACATACGTATCAAAGTATTATTATGTACATCTATATCAAAAAAAAAATTGTAAACGTTTTTTTTTTATTTTTTTATTTCCATACTTTGGCGGGGGCCAGGCGAAAACGCAGACCCCACAATTTTAATGAATCATCATTATGCCAGATCAAACATACCCATTCCTGTGTCTCGACACATCTTCTATCCTTATAAGTAATCAGTTTTTCAAAATAGTCAACCATATAGGAGCCGATTCGTGACCAGACACACACACACACACACACACACACACACACACACACACACACACACAGACTTTCAGCTTTATATTATATATATATTAAATCCCCGAGACAGTGTTTCATGGTAAACAACTGATGATCCCTTAAAAATAAAGTATTACCGGTACTACAGTGAATTCGAGAGAGCAAGTTTATGCAGTGATTGCAGGTGATTGAACGACTTACTTACTAAATGGTTTTCTAACGAATGATAATTTTTTGTATAGTTTTAAAGGTTAAAAACTTCCAAGACTATATATATATATATATATATATATATATATATATATATATATATATATATATATCTATATATATATATATATATATATATATATTAATATATAAACTCCGCGGATTAAGGACTATCCACTTATTTAGTGTTTCCTTTTTAAAGTTAAATATGTTTAAACTCTTTTTCAAAGTGTTTTTCAACATGTTTTATTAACTACTAGTTCTCATATTTTCTCATCTGAGGAGATGGGTAGAAATTGAAAACCTGTAGATTAAGGAGATATACGAATTGAAATGTATTCTTTGTCTTGCATATAATGAAAATTATAGATTTAAAAAATGTAACCATTTCACACCATAAAATCTAAATTACTCGAGCTTTTACATCTGGCTGAGATAACTTTATAAATATTAATTCTTTAATATTTATAAAGTTACTTTAATTTTACCATCTTGGATCATTTTGGTAAATTTAATTGTAATTTTTATTTTATTTTATTATATATATATATATATATATATATATATATATATATATATATATATATATATATATATATATATAGAGAGAGAGAGAGAGAGAGAGATATATAATTCCCGTTCACATACACCTTTCAGGATAAAGCTAGAACCCAGAACTAGATAGAATCGAGCAATTGCATCGACAACGGACTGGCGTTGTCCGTTGTCGATGCAATTGCTCGATTCTATCTAGTTCTGGGTTCTAGCTTTATCCTGAAAGGTGTATGTGAACGGGAATTATATCTCTCTCTCTCTCTCTCTCTCTCTCTATATATATATATATATATATATATATATATATATATATATATATATATATATATATATATATATATACAGAAGATGAATTATAAAATAAGGATATTTTCAAAAAGCTATACTAATGCATATAGATTTAATATTCAATATGGATGTTACATCAATTTGAGGTGTAGGATAAGTAATGGCGGGAAATTAGATCACTTGGTAAAATAGCTTCTCATCAGTTGGTTGTTTGTTTCTTTTGTTTTACGGCATATCAACCCTTTTCAGGTGATTTAATGCCGAAGCCTGTGATTTTGAAGAAAATTTTCTTAATAGAATACATTTGTTTTTGTTTTTTTGGAGTCTGCTTCTATTTAACCCATAGTTGGGACCATCCAGGGCAGAGTGAACCTGGGAGCAATGGCAATTAAAGGGTGGCTCAACACTCCTCAACTCCCGCAAGCTGGGACATTACTATTAGATATAGTTTAAGGTCATATCCAGGACCCTTCTCGTCAGAAGAGGAGGGAACTTATTAGGTAACATATTAGAGAAGCGACGTCTGTAGTTCTCCTATCACCCCCTTCGTAATGTAGTTATAGCTAGACGACACCCCAATTGATTTATATATAGTTTATATAGTCGTTCTTTTATTTTTTATTTTATATATAACTCATAATCAATTTGTTGAACATTACATTATTCCGATTAGTATCCTCTTAAAGAATCTATCTAATTCTTTTAACACTCCCTGTATATTTGTATCTATATATATTTATATATATATCTATATCTATCTATCTATCTCTCTCTCTCTCTCTGTATATATATATATATATATATATATATATATATATATATATATATACACACATTAGTGATAGGACGATTCCAATATTTTCCCCAATTCGGATACAATTACCGATTCCGTGCTAAATTCCCGATTCCGATACAATTCCCGATTCCGATTCCGATTCTTTATAAATCTCGAATTATTTAACTATTGAATTGTTATTTCTCCCAATTTTTGCTTTACTGGTATTTTAAAATCAATAAATATTCATTACTTTATCATTATTACCAGGAGTGGGAGATTTTGGTTTAAACAAAATCAAATAAAAAAAACAAAAAACAATTAAAAAAGATCGTCTTAGCATCGGAAAATAAGCATCAATTTTTCCGATTCCGATACCCCCAAAAATCTTCGTATTTTCCGATTCCCGATTCCGATTAATCATCCCAACACTAATATATATATATATATATATATATATATATATATATATATATACATATATATATATATATATATATATATATATATATATATAAAAATTCTTCTAATATCTCACGTTAATAAGGATAGATACACAAGTTAATAAATTTTCAGAAAGTTTTGCGTACAATTGCTTCAACCTCATGTGTTGGTATATAAGGATATAATTGTTTGAGCTTCATCAGCGCGTAAAAAAAATATTTCAAAAGATTCACGGCTCACGATTAGGACCTATTCAGTGAATATAGCAGAGTTTTATTGTTGTTTTTACAAGGTAGTCACCACTTATCAAGGACCGGAAGCCACTCGGGGATAAGGGTTATTGTGTGTACAGTACGTTAGTGTTGGAGATTTGATAAAGTGTCTTACTTAAGGAGGCGGTTCATCAGGATTTTTTTTACATTGGACTTGCAGTCATCCAGGTTGTAGTTAGGTGGGAAACAGGCAAACGCAACAGAGTTCCACAGGCGTGCACTTCTAAGAAAGAAGCTTTGTTCATGGAATCTACGTTTTGATTTTGGCACAGATAAGGAGTGGGGAAAATGTTGACAGTGGTTTCAGCTAGGCGGGTGTTTATTGTGAAAGGTTGGCGAGGGGCGACCAGAGATTGGAGTTCAGACGAGCATATGCCATGGTAGTAACGATAAAACAAAGACAGGCACGCAATGTCTCTCCTGTGGGAGAGAGGTTTCATGGAAGAGAAAAGGGCGTCACCCATTAGGCCACAAAGCCTATATTGTACTCTGTCAAGGCAGGATAGGCTGTTTTTAGCAGCTCCTGCCCAGATGTGGCAGCAGTACTCCATCCTTGGACGTACTTGGTTTTTATACAGATAGATAATTGCATCAGGGGTGAGATATCTTCTGGAGCGGTAGAAGGATCCTACCATTTTTCCAGCGACCGTGGCAACTTACATGATGTATGTATTCCATTTCATTCAGGGGTAAAGGTAAAGCCCAGAAGCTTATCAAAACATGGAGCTTCCCTTAGACGAGAGCCACCCATTTCAATTGATGCCAGATGGGGATCAGAGCGCTGATGATATAAAGATAAGGGCTTGGTTTTAGATGCATTAAAAGTAACCAGTCACCTCCTCCCCCACTGTACAACGCGCTCAAGATCAGAGAAGAGGGAATTAGAGAAAACTTTGTCATTTAAACCTTTGATGTGTTGCCATAGATGGTCGTGTCATCAGCATAAATGCCAACGAATTATTTAAGTATGTGTTTAGGAGATCATTGATGTATATAAGGAAAAGAGTTGGGCCGATGATGGACCCCTGAGGGACTCCAGCATTAATATTGAAGGCCTCAACCACTACTCTTATGAGCCTATCGGAGAGAAATGATTTAATGATCGAGAAAACATTTCCAGTTATCCCGTAGCTGGAAATCTTGTGAAGTAGGCCCTTATGCCATACCATATAGAAGGCTTTTGACATGTCAAGAGCAATTGTCCTAGAAAGGAAGCCTTTGTCAAGAGATTCGCTAATCATATGAGATATAACAGTTACCACATCTGCTGTAGATCTGGCAGAACGGAAACCATATTGCATGTCAGGTAAAACATTATTTCTGCCGAGGTGGTTGACTACTTCTCTATTTAATATGGATTCCAGCAGCTTACTCATGACACCCGGGAGACTTATTGGTCTGTACTGAAAGGGAGAGGACATGACCTGGATTCTTAAATACAGGTCATGCTGATGAGGTTTTCCAGGGCGTTGGGAAGCACTTCTCTTTAAGGCAACGCTTAAAGAGTTTTGTAAGTATGGGGCAAGTTCTAGCTTTTTCGGCACAATGGAATGCCGTCAGGGCCAGTTGCTTTACTGGAATCAAGGTTCTTTTTTAGCACAGATATTTGCATGTTGCAGAGTGTTGTGTCCATTATAGGAGGAAATACGGGGAGTTGGTGGCCTTCGTCGCATAGGGTAGAATTAGCTGCAAATTTCTTGGCTAATAGTTTGGCCTATCTGATGCTGACGAGATGACCTCAGGTCCATTCATGATGGTTGGGATAGAACGCATGCTTCTGTTCAAGATCCTGTTTGCTATTTGCCAAAACTGGTGGGAACCAAGCCGTTATTCAGCTACTTTGGATTTAACGGACTGAGCATATAGCTCTCTTGCATTTGTTATAACTCTTTTAAAGTGGTTGCTGGCAGTCCTGAAGGCAGCTTTAGTCTCAGTGCATCTATTACGTTGGTAGCGATGAAAAAGTGATTTCTGTGCGCGATGGCAGCAGCACATTCTGGAGAGAACCATGGCTGGCTGTTAGGTTTTTGTTGGAACTTTTTCGATGGTATGAATCGGTCTATGCCTACAATAAGCCATTCGGTCAGGTCTGATACTATGGAAGACACATCCTTTTTAAACATGGAATGCAGTGGTAAATCGGATATAAGTGTACAGAAGCTATCCCAGTCAGCGGAATAGTATCGATATACAGTACAGTGGAGAGGTACATCTCCAGACTTATTGCATTTCGTTTTTATCTTGACTGATACAACCGCCTGGTCGGAAGATCCCAGATGAGTCAGAACGGAACTTGAACATAGCTCAGGGGAAGTTGTGAGAAAAAGGTCTAGAAGGCTAGCATACTGACCGGAAGTATCGGGCACTCGGGAAGTCATAGGCAATGGCAAAATCATGACAGAACCTCCCCCCTCATCATCTGTCTTGTAAGAGTGGGTCAGCCATTCCACATTACGGGCATTGAAGTCACCACAAATGTGGATTGTTTTATCAACACCCCCCCCCACACACACACATATATATATATATATATATACATATATATATATATATATATATATTTATATAAAGTGTCAAGCAGAATTTATCTGCATTTTTATATTGAATACACTTGCCTTGCAATGAAATGAACATTCGAATTCAGTAGTAGTTCGTAGCCTATTTGTTTTCATCTATTACCATGTTTTTTTTTCTACTTCCGGTGGCTCGGGCTTCGGAGTAAGTGTTCTTAGAATCCCATTTATTATTATTAAGTTAACACACTTAAACATGATTATTATTATTTCTAAATTTAAAACCAAATATTTTAAACCTTCAGTTTATGTTTACAGGTTTTTTTTTTCGACAAATCTATCCTTATTAACGTGATATCTTTAAAGCAAATAGAAAGATGGTGGAGATGAAAGAACGAATAGACACCAAGATAAATATTTTATGTATGCTTATTTATAATTACAGATAAGAATTGTGCTGAAATAACTTAAAGTATCTCATTAAAATTGCATCTAGCAACCTTGAAGCATGCCACAAACCACATAGCAATATAAGAATTTCTGCGGGGACAGATCGTGCAACAACATGAAGGTGGTTGTAGTCAACACAAGAAAGGAGGAAATCTTTCAATACTACTGTAAATAGAGTGATCGTAAAATTCACAAGAGAGGACAAAGAGTACACAAACCCTCATCCGGGTTGCCCTGAGCCCTCTGAAAGAACCTTGCGTCTTGTGAAAAGAAATGTTGAATAGGATCCTCGGCGCAAAACCTATGACATTGCAATACAAACTTGTATCAGTCCCAAAACAGCTGTCAGGTACCTGGGCTACTATGACGGAGCTGCGAGAAAACGCTTCTTCGTCCTGCCAATATAAAGTGCAGTATAGATTGAGCTTCTAAAATTGTAAAGACACCTATGACCTTATTGAACAATGTATTTTCTCTGATGAGTCAAGAATTGCATTACCTCACGTCATATATATATATATATATATATATATATATATATATATATATATATATATATATATATATATATTCTGGTTGGTTGTTTTTGATTTACGGCATATCAACTATTTTCGGGTTATTTAATGCCGAATCCAAAGATTTTGAAGAAAAAGTTTTTAATAGAATGTATTTGTTGTTTTCACGTCGGTTTCTATTCAACCCATAGTTGGAACCCTAACAGGTACTACCATTCCGAGTCAGAGTAGACCTGGGAGCAATGGTAATTAAAGGGTCGCTCCACACTCCCCAAAGCCCGCAAGCTGGGCCCTCACCATTGGATATAGTTTAAGGTCATATCCAGGACCCATATATATTGCATTATTTTCCGTCACATATATATATATATATATATATATATATATATATATATATACATATATATATATATATATATATATATATATATATATTAATAGCTGTCGGCTTTTTTTTCTTCATTCATATATAAATGAATTCTCTTTGGTCATTATAAACTTTTTAGAAATCGGATTATGTTGGTGCTTAGTCTGCGATAGGTTAATTTCCCCCCCCCTTCCGGGAATTTAAATTGCATTCTTTATTTTTTATTTTTGCATTTTTTTTATTCAAAGCTTCTTTAGACTACACACACACACACACACACACACACACACACACACACACACACACACACACACATATATATGTATATATATATATACGTATATATATATGTATATATATATGTATATATATATATGTATATATATATATATATATATATATATATATATATATATATATATATATATATATGACATTGTCTGTATGTGCACCTGTTCGAGATTCCATTTAGTTTTTTAGCCGGTAAAAATAGCTGCTCAGAGGTCAAAACTGAAAAAAGAGATCTTGCCATGATTTTCCTTGTTATCCCTCTCTCTCTCTCCCACACACACGCACTCTATAAATATATATATATATATTTTTAGTGTCTGTATATATATATATATTGTTGTTGTTGTCTTCAGACAACCTGTTACTATAAGGTTCAACGGCTTTGTTTGGGGGGGCATGCAATTATGCACTTAGCGTTGTCTGCATTCAATGACAGATGTTTTGTCGATTTTCATTTGGATTGTTTTCTAAAGTTCTCGGCGACATAATTGGGATTTCATTTTTTCAAACGGTGATGATGCAGTGCACATTTTATACACAATTTCGCGTGACATGAAGTATATAATCTTTTAATATACTGAAGAATTCTAAAAAAAGAAAAAGAAAAATGAAATTAAAAACAAAAAGAAACAAACAAAAAATACCGTGGCTACCAGATCAGGTTGTCTGAAGATATCGGCTTGAACTCAAATATACCAAACATTGATATTGTTATGTGGTTTTCCTTTCAGCCTTGTAAGGCTCAACTATGTTCTTTAAAACCTAACACAAAAATGAAAAAAAAAATGAAAAAGAAAACAAATGGCAAAACAAACAATTTTCCACTACAAAACAACCAAACCAAACACCATGAATAAATATTTGGAGATCTAAAACACTGAAAATATAGAAACGTTTATAAAATTTCTAGTTTCGGGCTAAAATAATCCGATGAAGATCGATATGTTGTAAAACAAAACAACTAAACCAAACACCATGAACAAATATTTGGAGATATATCACGCTGATAGCATAAAATATTTTACCAAAATGACCGGATTGAAAGAACATGGAAAAAGTTGATATATCGTAAAACAAGTCAGTTACCAAGGTCTCTGGAAAAATGGTAGGATCCTGCTACCGCTCCAGAAGATATCTCACTGCTGACGCAATTCTCTATTTATATAAAAGCCAAGTACGTTTAAGGATGGAATACTGCTGCCACATCTGGGCAGGAGCTGCTAAAAACAGCCTACCCTGCCTAGAAAAAATAGGCTTCGTGGCTTAGTGAGGATGCCCTTTTCTCTTCCCTGGACGCAGTAGAGACGTTGTGAGCCTGTCTTTGTTTTATCGTTGCTTGCATGGCAAGTGCTCGTCTGAGCTCCAATCTCTGGTTCTCCTCGCCAATCTTTCACTAAAAACACCCGTCTAGCTGAAACCACTGTCAAAAATTTTCCCCCACTCTTTATCTGTGCCAAAACCAAAACGTAGATTTCATGAACAAAACTTCTTTTCTTAGAAGTGTACGCCTGTGGAACTCTGTTCCGTTTGCCTGTTTCCCACCTGATTACAACCTGGATGTCTTCAAGTCTAACAAAAACAAATACCTGATGAACTGCCCCCTTAAGTAAGACACTGTATGAAATCTCCAATACAATGTACTGTACAGGCAATAACCCTTATCTCCGAGTGGCTCCTGGGCCTTTATAAGTGGTGACCACCTTGTGAAAAAAAAATGACCAAATCATACACCATGAATAAATGTTTGGAAATCTAACATACCTGAAGCAAAGAAACCTTTACAAAGTTAATAGTTTCGGCCTTAAATAATCCGAAAAAGGTTGATATGGCGTACAAGAAAAAAAAAGATCATGAATAAATATTTCAAGATATAGGGAATTTGGAGCATAAAATATTTTACCAAAATCATCGGATTTGGCATAAAATAACCTGGAAAAAGTTGACGTGCCGTAAAACAAAATAACCAAACCATAGACCTTTAATAAATATTTGGAGATAAAAAAAACAACAACGACAACAACAACAAACATTGAAGCAGAATACTTTTATTACAATGATTTGTTTCGGCATTGAATAACCTGACAAAAGGGTTGCTGTTAATGTTCTATTAATTTATCGGAATCGGAATCTGGAATCAGGACTTTTGGGGACATTGGAATCGGTATTGGAATCGGAAAAAAATTGTGCCAATGTTCCGATACCAAAAAGGATTCATTTAACAATTTTTATGTTTTTTTTTGTTATTTTGTTTAAAGAAAAATCTTCCATCGTTAGTAGTAATGTTAAAATAGTAAATATTTATTGTATTTCTAACCTATTAGTCAAACTAAAATCGATAGATCATCCCTCACAAATATAGTTTTACGTTTGAGAAGATATTGGCACTTTCAACATGTGTTTTCACGGTAATCGATGGGGAAAATAATAGTTCTAAAGTTAAATATTTTCACATCTATGAAGAATGGGAATCTGAATCGGTAATTGCATCGAAATCGGGAATTGTATCAGAATCCGGGAAAATATTGAAATCATCCCATCACTTGTTGATAAGTCAAAACTAAAAATACAAAAATAAACAAAAAACGTATATTTTTTTTATTGATATCAAGAGTTTATCGGATTAGAATTTTCGAAATATCCTAAAAAGTTACCAGGACTGTACTAAATGTGTGCCAATCAGAGATACGTCTTCGACAATCAGTCCGACAGTGACTTTGTTGCTGTCAGACTGAAGTATTGTTCTGTTCTGACCTGGGGAGGGAGGATATTTTTTATTGTTAATGTTTTTTCGTTTTTGTTTTTTAAATAAGTTTGTAAATCTTTATATAAAAACTATAAAAGGTACCTTCAATATACTTTTCAAGCATTTTTCGTACAGGCATTTAAAATTGTTGTAAACTCTGGAAAATTCAGTATGTTATACATTTTATGAGATGACTGACAAATTTTTATGATTTCAGGTTCTAAATGAACAGCAACATCGGGAATTGGAATACACCCTACTAAAGTCTGATTGTCACAGCTGGTGAATTTTAAGAAGAACATTTTAGAAGGACGATATGCAATAAAATGCTGCTTTAAACTTGGAAAAAATGCCACAAAAACGTATAGAATGCTTCAGACTGCTTTTGTACCAGCTTGCATGAATCGAGCATCAGTTTTTTGAGTGGCATAAGAGATTCAAAGAAGGTACGGAATCTGTAAGGGATGGTGTAGGAGGAGTAAGTCAGTCAGAACACTAGAGTTTATTGGCAACATAAAGGATTTCATAAATAAGGACCGTTGTGTGTCCATAAGAGACACTGACTGCACAGTTTGGTGTCAGCGTGGAAATTGTACAATTATTCGCAAGGAACTGAAAATGTGAAAGGTTTGCAAAAAGTTTGTCCTTTGGATACGCCAATCCTTGTCACAGACTATTTGACCAAGATGGAAAACAAGACAGTTCCTCGCAATCTGTATAGTACAGGCATTGCTCCCTGTGAGTTTTGCTTATTCCCTAAGCTCAAGGAAAACCTTACAGGCTGACGTTTTGAAACAATTGAGGAGATGAAGAGGCTGTGATGAGGGTCATTGATACGCTCACACAAGAGAAATTCCATGCGCCTTCCAAAAGTGGTTGAAACGATACGACAAGTGCACTGCATACAGGGGAGATTACTTCAAAAGGGACTAGAGTTTCATGTGTGTAATATCAATAAAAGCGCCCATATGAAAAATGTCTGAAATCTTATTGAAGGTTTATATATATATATATATATATATATATATATATATATATATATATATATATATATATAACTACTTCATTTACTCACATAAATTTAATATACGAAAGTATAGATTTATGCGTAAACTTTAAGTATTTACTTCAAAAGTGCTCAATACGTAGGTAGAGCTATATATATTTTATAAATTACTATATATATATATATGTATGTATATATATAAACTATATATATAGTTTATACATACATACATATATATATATATATATACATACATACATACATACATACATACATACATACATAAACTCCGCGGATTAAGGACTATCCACTTATCTAGTGTTTCCTTTTCAGATTAACTATGTTTGTAACTCATTTCAAAGTGTTTTTTAACATGATTTATTAACTGTTTGCTCGTATTATAAGCTCTATCTCCTATTTTGGTTTTATTGAATTTTTACATCTGGCTGAGATAACTTTATAAATATTTCTTTAATATTTATAATATACTTTAATTTAACCATCTTGGATCATTTTGGTAAATTTAATTGTAATTTTTATTTTACATATATATATATATATATATATATATATATATATATATATATATATATATAAACATCATAATAATAATAATGTATCTAAATCTTGTCGAAGAAATTGTCTCGGTACTTATTCAGTTTAACACTTACGGCGCTATTTAAAATTGAGGAAAATACGGAAATGTCTGTATGATGAACGTTCAAGTCAGATCAAATATTCCAAAAATCACGTAATTTTATTAAATAATTTTATTAAAAAACACGAATTTTCGATGAGAGTGAAAAAATGAAATCAACGAATCGGTGGACAAGTGCAAACAGTTGAAATGCATGTGGAAATTTCAAATAATTACCGATTACCTCCCCTTATTATGTTCTATAGAAAAATATGGCCTCGTCTGTCATTCATCCTTAAAAAACGGAAATTTATTTTTCTTCGTAAATAAGAAAAAATAAACTAAAAACTACGTGATCATCTTTTGTGATTTTTCGGACTATACGACCTCATTCCGTAACAAGTAGGTACAGTATATATATATATATATATATATATATATATATATATATATATATATATATATATATATATATATTCATTTTTTATCGCTATTATCTGATTAAACACCATTGTCTATTATTCAACGGCGCCAGAGAAATCTTTGCAGATGCCTCTGTAATTTTTCCGAGTTAATCTCTCGCATTGCTCGGAATTTGATTTTGTAATATATTCTCCATAACTTATTTCCACGTGCTCAAAATAGGGGACACGAGTACTTCGAGTTCGTCTAAGCACATTCCATTAAATACTTGTAAAACAAGCTCAGGGATGCATCATTGCAGCGATGGGACAGAGGTTGGAGCTGGGTTAACAATGCGGGAACTATCGGATTGGGGACTCATTTAGAACTCTGTCTAATAGAGAGAAAGAGAGAGAAAGAGAGAGAGAAAGAGAGAGAGAGAGAGAGAGAGAAAGTCTAGTGGTTGGTACGTTGGTCCATACGTGACAGAAATATTCCATACATGGGCCAAGTATGACTTGGTAGATATCCCTCCCAATATATATGAAATGAGCTGATTTTCTCTTCTGATTTTGACCTTAATAGGATTAAAAATCAAGACATTTCATTCAAATGTAATATGCACAAACTGCAGCACAATATCTGAGGTGTGTTATAGGCCTATTACCTCTCCACTTCCTCGATAATAGTAGATTCCTATATTTTTTCTGCTGAGAGTTCACAGCCAAAATCGGTTAAAATCAATGGAAGTGGTAAAATATTTTCGCTCTAATAAATTCCTCCTTCCTCCGCCACCACTTAACACCGTTGCCGGATCGTTCACAAGGGACAATTATGAAGGAACACCGGTTTGGGTTTTCTTTACTTCGTAGCTAATTAAAAAAAAAAACTGGCATGGAATTTTAATGTTCCTTTTCGTTCTATGCTTTTAACTGGATGAAACGCACCATGGACTTAACCGAATTGCAGGGTTATTTATGCCGCTTTTCCCGCTTGTTGCTGTGTTTTTTTTTGTATTTGTTTTACCCTTGATTTATGCTTTTTGTTTTTCTGATTTCTTTTTTAAAGAAGTTTTACATTTGTTCGTTGTTTTTTTTTGTCTGTGTTTTTCCGATTTTTTAAAGAAGTTTAACATCGTCGTTTTTTAATATTTAAACAGGGTTATTACTTCGCTTATTCTTTACTTTACCCCCCCCCCCAAAAAAAAACAACCGGGCAACGCAAGGTTTTTGCAAGAAAAAAGTTATGTAAGCATTACATTTTTACATTTCTTTATTTGCGGACTATTATCCTCATTTTTTAGCTATTATTTCACGTCGTCTCGGCCAACTATTCCTCTGGCCTTCGTCAGGTGGTAACCACGGCAGGATAGGAGCTCCAAATCTCCTAATTACATTCTAAGCAATTACTGCCATCCATAGTTGATTTTCGTCTCACCACGTTTTGCATCTGGCCGGCTTTGCATAGGATTGAAACCGCTATCTTCAAACAATGCTCACCTGGAACCAGAGATTCAACGCCTATATCCACTGCGCCATGGGCCCCGAGGGGCCTCACGTGTTAACTGCGACGGGAAAGGAACTCCGAATCTCTTAACTGCATTCTCAGCAAATGCGGCCTTCCATAGTTATCTTTTGTCTGACTGGTATTCTATAAAGTGGCCCTGAGGTTGATTTGAGCCCCTAAGTGCTGAGAGGGGGGATAGACAAAGGAAGAGGAAATAGCTTAGAATAAAGAAAGAAATCGGAAATATCCTACAATCAACAATAGATAGGAAGTAGCAAACAAAAGCAATAGAAACCTACCGATAAAACAGGGAAGGGCAGAGTGCTGAGAAGGATAGGAAATGGCTTAGAATAAACAAAGAAAGAGGAAATATCCTATAATCAATAGATAGGAAGTAGCAAGCAATAACAATAGAAACCTACTGATAAAATAGGGAAGGGCAGCTTCCGGTAGCCAGGGTGGGGTGGGCGACCTGAGATACCAAGACAGAGGAGACAGTCAGTTTACATCTAGATGCGCTAGACGGTGGATGGAAGTTGGACAGTTAGAGTTGACAACTAGATACCTTTGACGGCGGATGGGAGTTGATAACGACTACAGTTGAACAGTTATAGAGTTGACTGTGAAATAGAGACGTGCATAATTTTAGAGTTGACTGTGAAACAGAGATAGACGAATGTAACATCAATAGGGCGGGGAGAAGACACACACACACACACACTCACACACACACTCACACACACACACACACACACACACACACACACTCACAAGTCCAACAGTCAATTTATATGTGAACATTGGCGTTTGTGTTTTTCCTTTCTTTGTTCATATTTGTACTTTTCTGAACCCACGCGAGTGTCCCCACCGACAGTCGCCAGCGAGAAAATAACGACCCGGCCATGAACGAAAAATCCACGATACAGGACGTTGAGAGTCGGCGATTTGTCGGAGGCGCACGACGGGTTACATCACCACATCAGGATTACCACCCGAAGAAGGCCAGAGGAATAGTTTGCCGAAACGTCGTGTAACAACAACTAAGAAAGATGAGGATAATAGTCCGCAATAATTAAATGATTAAATAATACTCATCTCAATAAACATTCCAATTGATTAAATAATATCAAATTTCTTTGTTTAATATCATTATACGTGAAATATTACCGAGTTAAAATCTATTAAGAAATACACATTTTGCATTGAGAAATACACACTTTAAAAATGGAAACATTCGCTAAATAAAAACAAGTTATCCAAATGGCTGTCTTTTCGTCAATGTTGGATAACTTAAGCTAATTTTTATAGATTTAAAGCGTGTGTTTATTTCTCTATGCAAAATGTTTATTTCTTAATATATTTTAACTCAATAAGATTCACCATATAATAATATTACAAAAACAGCCTAATATAATTTTAATGACTACACATAATTTTTTCTCGCAATAATCTGGGATAGTATGAAGGAAGATGAGCAGCAAGATATCTGTTCACATTACACTTGAATTCTGCATGTCAGTACAGTTGGGAAAGCAGAATCCCAGAAGGGAGTTCCAAAGTCTAGCGATTCTAGGGAAGAAACTATTGGAGTAGAAGGGTTTCTTACACCTAGGGATCTCTACTGTGTAGGGGTTGGATTTAGCTGCTTGTCGGGTTTGTCAGGGGTATCTACGTCGAGGGGGTGCAAGTTGTTTTCTTTTACAACATATGAATCAACCATTTCGGCGCAAAAAAATTTAAGCTTCAAGTTATTCATATCTCTAAATAATTGGTGATATTGTTTTGATTAGTTGTTTTGTAGCAAAATGTTTTTCATTTTTTGTTTTCGTTTTGGCAGAACATGGATGATTTTATAAATAAAAAGAAAAAAAAAACATAACGCGAATAAAGAATAGCATCAATATTTGGTGCATTTTAGGTCAGCGGTACGGTATCTCCAGACAGCCTGATCCGAGAGCACCAGCTGAAGATAAAAAAAACAAAAGAAAAAAGAAAGAAAATATAGCAATTACCGGATATGCGCGGTGAACTGCGCACAGAAATAAGTATAAAAAAGAGAGATACGAAACTCCACATAAATTTCCGACCGTGAAACCGGATCGTTTGACATGCACAATTGGAACCGCTAAAGGGACGGGGTTTTTCGGGCGAGGCAGGGGAAATGCCTCTTCATTTTTTTAGGAGAAATTCATACGTTTTATTTGTCTGGTTCTTTATTATCCGCTTCATAGGACGCAATGAAAATCAGCCTCATTCTGCAGCATTGTTGTGCCATTTTCATTCAAATAATGCTAAACCATTATCTGCGTTGGATTATTTCGGAAGCTGCTTCCAATTGTAAGGTAACCTCCCTAAAACCGGCATGAAAATGCTTCACAAAATCACGTGTGCTCAATGAATTTTACTTTGAAGTAGACATTTTTTTAGCTCCTTACATCAAGTGGCTTTATGTCTTGTCTGGAACGATTGCTATAAACCCTTTAATGCAGAAGTTTTTGTTGTTGTCTTTATCGGTACTTTATTATCATCAAAACGAGGAACTGCATTTATTTATCTACCTCACACGATGGTAATGTAAGAGACAAGGTCAAGGAAAATGGGATTTGGTAAGCCAGCGCACGAAATTAGGACCCCAAACGTTTATGTTCCCTCTTCGCATGAGTCAGATGTAAGCCGTACATGACACAGCCCAACAAAACAGGGTATTCAACATCAATAGTTGCAAAAATATATGCATAAAAATCTGCAATTTTCCTTTACCAAGTCCGTTCGTAACAAAACCCTTTCCCTAACTGACATGGTGCTTCATAGCCCATAGGTTAAGAAACACTATTATAATAATGCTGAAACGCACAGATGCAACAAATTGAATGCCTTATCAGCACAATTTTTTTTATACAGTTCATAATAAATTAATGTTTGGGTTCATTAATTTATCAATGTTCATAATGTTAATAATAATAATAATAATAAAAAAGTTTGATTTTATTAATTTATAATTTTATTGTCCTATTTTACCTGTACATACGTAATAGTTTTGCCATATTAACAGTAATTCATTAAAATGGGTTAATAAAAATAGTGAATTACAGAAATCATTCTCGAAATAATATTTTCATTTATTTCCAAAGGAAGAACATTTAACTAAAAAAACAACTATTAGTTTAAAAACATACGTATAAATCTTATATATTTGAACAAGAATACTTATAGAGTAAGATCCATAGCCGTCCGATTGTACATAATAAACAACACCTACGTTAAAATATAGTACATATAGTCTTATAGTGGACCAATTCTTAGATATCAGTTGATTATCCGAATGGCGGCTGAATGCATAGACAGCTGGGATGAAGTTGATTTGATAACATGTAGCAGCGGTTACGAACGAGCGGAGGGGCGGTCAGCTTTGTCCTAAACTTTGACGTAAAATACGCTTAAATATCATATTTTAATTTGCACAGATTTTGTATATCTTATTCGGTGAAGCCGTGATTTCAAAAGTAAAAAAAAAAGAAAAACGTATTTAAGTGTTATCAGTTAGAACCGAAACCGAAACTATAGCATTCAAAACTGGTAACGTGACAACTGTATCACTGTGACACGTATATTAACTGATTGAAAATAAACTAAGATGAATGTACAAAATGTATAACAATTTTTTTCTATTTTGACCCATTTTTGAGCCCCTTAAAAACTATTTTAACCAAATAAAGACCTATAAAAGAACGGTCCGTAAAAATCCAAGCATTTGAAGTCCCTATTGCCACTCTGCAACTTTTAGTTTCGGGGGAGAATGAATTTGAATATATAGAGACAGAGAGACGGACGGACATATAGCCGTTTATACAGGGTGACCCCCCAAAAAAAACAAAAACAAAAAGGCCATCTAGAACATCGTCTGTAGAACGGAGAAAAAAAAGCCAAAGACCCTAGTGTTTAGATATGATGTTTTGAATATAATAAACTAGTTATGACAAAAGTTTCATCTAAATAGGACAAATCATTAAGAAACGGGGCCTAATTAGAGTTGGGGCCGTTTTTTTTTTTTTTTTTTTCAACAATCCGGAGAAAATAACTACATTATAGTAAAATATTTACAGATTTATAAAAATCGGAATCGGTAATTGTATCGGAATTTGGAAAATATTGGAATCGTCCCATCATATATATATATATATATATATATATATATATATATATATATATATATATATATATATATATATATATAAGCTCTGGCAGCTCGGCATTGCCGGGTCGTACAATACGCTTAAACATGTATTAATTTGTGCAGATTGCGTATGTATTACTATAGAATTAAGCTACTACTGATTTACATATTACGAGGAATAATTTGCCCGATTGCCTAATTCTCAAAAATAAATAAATAAATAAATACATAAATAAATAAATAAATAATAATAATAATAATAATAATAATAATAATAATAATGCCATTCATCAAATGCCGTCTGTGTTTGTTTACAATATCACGTCAGCTGATATTTAGGCTTCACGATGAATGCACTGGAAAAGCCACTTTTGATTAATGCATAGTTTTAAAATATGCAATCGAAGAAATGATTTGCAGCGATTTTAAATCGTATGTCTTCTTTTATCGTAAACTGAACACATTAGTAAGAAAAAAATTAGATCCTGAAGTACACTCGAGATTGAACAGAGGATTATTCGATGTGATAAATGCTCTACCACAGGGCTATATCTACAGATGAAAATATTTCTGTTTTTTTGAGAAGAAATATTTTGCTGAGATTTTATTATTTCTCTTGGCTGGTGTAACGTTAAATATTCCCCTGTAAATATTCCCTTTTGTTTTTTTTTTGTTTTTTTTATCTATAAGAAAAACTACTTTTTTTAAAGATCAGAACTCTTAGATTTTCGACACGTATCGGGGGGATTTCTATATGCAACATATCTACAACACTACCAATCATATAAATTACATTTGTGTGAAATTTACAAAATATAGGCTCAGCCGTTTCGGAACCTATGAGGAAAGACTCTCTCTCTCTCTCTCTCAAACACACACCAAGTGACTTTGATATAATAGTAGATATATATCTAATATATAAAAGTTTATATGTCAGTCTGTATGACTGTCTGTCTCTATATTTTCAAACTCTATCTCCTCCGAAATTAAAAGCTGCTGAGCAGGGCTAGGGGCCCCAAATATGGGTCTTCAGCCGGTTAAAATAGTTTTTAAGGGGTTAAATAAATAAATAAAAAGACCAGACTGCCAAAATTCACCACAGAATTGCCCCACTCCATATGCAACACGATGTAACGTGATTATAAATTAATATTATCAGTATAACTTTTGTATCATTTAAAAGAAGGGCAAAATAAACCAGTAATAATTAAAAAAAAAATTTTTTCATCGAACGAAAATAATGAAATTGCGAGACGAAAATCGTGTTTACATAATTGGCGCTTTAAAATAACGTTCCCATGTAGTAGACATTCCGAACGTGAAAACATACCCGTATTTAATAAATCTAGCAAAAATCAACTAATGGACAGATTTTCGTGAAAGTTTCGATACTTATCCATTTTAGAATGAAATTACATATAAAATGCAGTTTTCGTAAAATATACGAGGGGAAATAATTTTTTAGTGCGTGCACCCTCCCCCATATTTATTTTTTTCGAAATTCGAAAAAAATATATTTAAATCTATCGAAATTTCTATTTATTATAAACATAACAGTTCAAATAAGTAAAAAGTATTTTTTTTAATTTGAATACACATATTGAACAAACATTCACCTTTAAGTTGCAATTAAAAAATTGATATAAACTTAATATTATTATGTTTTTTAAATAGCGTTTTTTTCGAATTAATATATTATATAATCAGTTTAATTGCCAAGAAAAAGAAACTTCGTAAACATTAATTAATTTTTAAAAGATTAAAATTCCATTATTTCAAAATGTTCCGTTATAATATAGATTTTTAATTAATTATGTTTAATTTTTTTTAAAATAATAAGTTGTAATATAAACATGACTCTTGTCAGCTACTTTATCACCAGATTTAAACCAATTTGAAAATATTATTGCACAAATATTAAGCATTTTGTAGCCCCCCTCTCATATTTTGTTTGTCTCTTTTTACCGAACAAAATATGGAACCCCGTAGGTAACCAAATAAACACTCAGTAAAACCGTATTTCATATTTAATATACAAACGTTTATAATATTATTAGTCGTTAAACTATGTAAATTTTAAAACCTAACAAAATTATAACAATGATTAATTATTAATTGCAATTTGAAGGAGATAAACAAAGGTTTTAAAAAATCATTAAGTCGCTTCTGCTTTTCGATAGTTCGTATAGTTAACACAAATCTGACGTCACGGAAGCATGCGGTCCATTTTTCACAATCGTTTGGCAGACCCTACCGCTCGGCGAATTGAAAAGTTATCCAACAAAATTGAGAAAAAGGAACTCCGCCGTGTTCAATACATCCAATCTAAGGCATTTTTTTTTCAATCATACAACTTCTGTGCTTCTATCTCTACTGGTATCACTGTGTTCCTCTGTTCTTCACTTCGAGTGCATTTGCCTTGGGTAATTCATCTTGAACCCGATCCTGTTACAATAAATACAGGAACAGGTTCTGAAATCCGCGTACATTTTTACCGCGTGAAATCGGAGCGTACGACGCGCACAATGGGAGCCGTTAAGTGGCAGTGCGGGAGGAGAGGAAGGGCACTCTCAACATTTTGAGGGGTGGGGGAACTGTCTTGGAAGCTTTCTATTTTATTGCTGCTAGTTTTTACTATTTACCTCCTCTCCGTTTCATTGCTTGTAACGAAAGCGGCATTAAAACCGGCTTGTGTAGCGCTTTGCACCGTTCACATGATATTTCTCTGTCGAGTGATGCTAAATCATGTTCTGCGCTGCGCCTTCCAGCTGTAAAGTGGCCCTTCCCCGCTCTTTTGACACGATAAGCATGCAAACCCAGATGATGGACCTGTCAGTTTGTATCGCGAGATCAAACCAGATCTTAGACTCTTAGTGTTCCAAGATCTCTCCCGTCATGTTTATGGCACGTCTTCGCGTCTACTTTTTGTAAAAAATAAATAAATAAATAAATAAAAAAATTAAAAACAAACTAAAAGTAAAAAATAAACAAAGAAAAAACACAGGCGCCAGAAGATCTATGAGCCATTTTAATTAAGGTTTCTCTTGCAGACATCCCTGCTAGGGATTTTTTATCCTCGGCCCCAAAATTCAACAGAGATTAAATCATTCCTGTAACGATCCGGCCCCTGTTGATTTTTGCGGTGGGAGTTTATTTCTGTGCAGTTCTAGGAGTCCACCTTCTCAAGCTTTGCCTACTCTCTATGAGAAGGGGTTAGGTTATTGTTAATCGCCTGTATCGCCCTTACTGAGGAATGCCGACGGGGCTACCAAGGCACTTTTTGCAGGTCATAGTGACCCTCCTCGAGGGAGGGGAGCGCTGACTTCTCAATCACAATTTTCGACCCTGGTGTCCAAGGTCTTGCAGTGGGAGAGAACTTACCCCCTTTCTTGCAACCAGCTTATAGACACCTTTAATATGAGTTACAGTGCCCACCTCATTGTTCTTACCTACTTGCTTCCTCACGAGGCCAGACAGACGCAAATTCAGTTTTTAATACAGGAAAATCTAGCTCCCAAAAATGTGCACACTAGATTTGTGTAACATAGTGCTTGTAGTCCACATGTGAGAAATTCAGCAGCAGCCTATGAGAGCTGGCCAGCGAAAATATTAGCAGCAGCAGCCGTCTTAGCACATATGCAAATTAAGCACGTGCGTATGCGCTGACGTCATGGGAATGGGGAGAAGCAAGTTACGTTCAGGGGAAGATGGACGTGTAAACACGAGGGCGAGAAAGCGCTGGCTAATGCCGTCAAGAGGTGACGGGGAGAGAGACTTTTAAAAAGAACATGCTATACGGCATTGCGTTGTAAAACATATGTATGTGCGCAAAGCTATCTGAAAGGTAACGAAATGCGTTATTTTGGAAGAGCCACAAATAAATGCATTCCATTTGCACTTAAAAAAATTATGCCGAGTTTTATTTCTCTCCCTTTTAAGCTTGTTCGTTTGTGACGGTTCCAGACAACGTGTGGGTTCGAGTGGTTGAAATGTAACGACACGGTTAAAGTATAATGGTCACGTTACAATTGGACAGACATTAAAATAACCTCAGAAGTATTTATATTCAACTAACCTAAGACAGATTGTAACAGAACCTGTACGCCCGTATGGCAGCTATATGAAAATATCGAGCCCTCTGCGAAATGACGTCACGGTAAAGAAAAAGAAAAAAGACTATAAAATGAGAGAGAGCATATTAGAGACGTGAGTGACGTCACGGCCGTACAGAGAAGTCATGCGTGGCACGAGAATGAGGAAATAATTGTCGTTGTTAAAAAAGGAGTCGAATTATTACTTGTCCTATGTTTCTTGTGACTGAGTCTGCTAAAACGTGTTGGGTCTACACATATAAATGCGTGTGTAAACGTGTATAACGTTACAAGATGAGATAAATTGTTTTGTCAGAACAGATTGTACACTCTACTTATGTCGAAAAGCGTGTCTATCTACGTACCCCTCCACGAGGACGGACCGACTGAATCAGTTTTTTCATGTGGCGAAATCATGAATTGTAGTATTAGAAGAGATACTACACTTTGAAATATTTATTTGCAGACAACATAAAATTTACATTTATTTATTTATTTATTTATTTATTTATTTATTTTACTCTTTTCATCTCAAACAAGATATGTTACCATTTGCACGTAAAGGCCTACATTTTAATCATGTCTGACAGGAGACTGTGGGGATTTGAGCAGCGAGATATCTGTTTACATTATATATATATATGTATATATATATATGTATATATATATATACTGTAGGTTGACTCGACGTTGCCCGAGATTGAATGATGATAAACACAAATTTCTCCCTACTATATTTTTATTGTCATAGAAAATCGGTAAATTGCCTGCTCTACTTGTGGACCTAGCGCGGTGCACTGGGAGGAAGCTTCACATTCCTGCCCGCAGTGACTTAGTCCACGATACAATTTAATCTACATTGCACTGTAGAGAGCTTACTGTTGTTTTCATAAAATTATCACCATATAATAATTTCAATTAATGTTTAAAATGCAAAAGTCAAATATCATGGTTCAATTGTGCAAAACAAAACCATTCATGCAGAATGCGCCCCTATTTTATCAAAGAACCTGCTGTAACTTTTATACGCCGGATTTTTCTATTTGAGCAGTGATAAAACTTTTAAATTTTGCTTGTAATATTAGGCTGTATAAGAGTGTTAACTTTGGTCAGAATCGAACTGCTCTGCCTTTGATCGGATTTTTTCGAGTATCGATTTTTGATATTTATTCAGGCATATAAGATACATTTGTGTTCAATTTAAAACAAATCGGCCTAACCGTTTCGGAGTCCACAGAGAGCGAAGTCGCACACACAATGTGCTTTTTATATATTAGGTTGGTGCAAAAACGATATGGCTTTCTCATAAATATTATTTTTATATATTACCAGCATATCAGCCCGGCGTTGCCCGGGTGTTTGAAGGTGTATGTTAAGCAAAAAAAAAAAAAACAGTCAATTTTTTTTAACTTTGACCCCTGTTGTGACCCCTTAACATTTATTGTTTGGGGCTCAAATCAAGTAATTAAGTTAGATCCATGTCCACAAAACCTATATCTAAAAATGTAAGTGTTTAGACCCAAAATTGGCGTAGGAGTAAGGTAGAGTTCTCAAAGGTCAAATCGTTGAACATTGATCCGTTAACAGCCAAATTTCTGGCCAAAAACGGATTATAAAGATTTTCCCAAATCTCAGTGCCCTCTATGTCAAATTTCGGGTCTGAAGACTAAAAATTGACAGAGTTATTGCGTATGGAAATGTACACAAACACACACACAGAAAGGTTCATTTTTATATATATAATAGATTTCTGAATTAATTCATTGATATATATATATATATATATATATATATATATATATATATATATATATATATATATAACCATGTTATATATCATTTTTAAGCGCGTTTTTCGCTTTACCGAATCGTGTTATTCGTTACCGTTCTCGAGCTCTCCATAAAGTTTTTGCAGGCTTTTCGACAGCATGGACAAAATTCAAATCCGCAGGATTTCTTCTTCCAGTTCACACTAGGCAGAAAAGCTTCCGAGACAGCTCGTGATATCAAGGATGAGTTTGGCACAGGAACAACTAACGAACGTGTGGCACAATGGCGGTTCAAAAATTTTGCAATGGTGACGAGAGCCTCAAAGATGAAGACGGTCGCGGTCGGCCGACTATAGTTAATAACTAACATTTGAAAATCTTAATTGAAGCCGACCCTCGCTAAGCCACACGAGAAGTTGCTGTTGAACTTGAGGCTGACCATTGAACAGTGGTTCGCCATTTAAAGCAAATAGGGAATTTATAAAATTCGATAAATGGATGCCGCATGAATTGAACAATAATAAACAACAGAAACGACCTCTTCCTTGAGCGAATTTTGACGTGTGATGAGAAGTGGATCTTCTAAAACAACCGGCGACGTTTGGCAAAATAGTTAGATGCCGGATAAGCTCCACAACATATTCCGAAGCCGAAATTTCACCAAAAGAAAGTTATGGCGACTGCTTTGTAGTCTTCAGTCGGTCTCATCCATCACAGCTTCTTGAATCCGGGCGAAGCGATTATGGCAGAGAAGTACCGCCGTCAACTCGACGATATGCACTAGAATGTATGTGCCTGAGATTGTGAATATGAAGGGACCAATTCTCCTTCATAACAACGCTCGCCCGTATGTTGCTCAACTGACCCCGAAGAAGTTGAACGAATTGGCTTCCGAGACTTTACCACATCTGCCATATTGACTAGACCTCTCGCCAACCGATTATCACTTTTCAAACATCTCGAATACTTCCTGCGCGAAAAATGATTCAAAAGCCAAGATAATGCCGAATCGGCCTTCAATGACTTTATCGAATGCTTGAAAAAAAAATTCATTCATAAGTTACATTTAACATCCAAATGAATGCTCTGACGATGATACAATTTTAAAAAAGCGAACCATTATAAGATACATCTGCCTTACTTAAAAAATACTAGGTTTATTTTTGGTGTCTTAAAAGAAAAAGAACACCCAATATTTTTGCTGATGAGGAGACTTTGTTTCAAAAAATATATGTTAAAATTATTGTCCATGACTTAATGTCTATCTTAATAAAAACATCATTTCCGAAACGATCGTACAATTTATTAACTTTGTTGTGTTCCTTCTTATGAAACCGATACTTTAATTTTTAATTTTAATTATGAATTATCAATCATCTTACTAAATATTAAAATAACTCTAGTATACATAATATATATATATATATATATATATATATATATATATTATATGGAAAAATGCGCGCATGAAAAGTAATATTCTTAAGATTTTATTAAACCTGGAAAAGTAAAGGACAAGAAATTCAACCTGGGAAAGTAAAGAACAAGATATTCTAGTAAAGTAAAAAATAAGAATTTTTTAGACTTAAAATATTGCAGCTAAAAATAAAATTTGAATATGATAAATATTTTATTTATTATTTGCATATTTTGTTGTTTATTGTTGAGTTAGAAAGGGTGTTAGTCGCTGGATTGAACTTATTTCCCCTCTATTATTTGCATATATTTATGTAGTGAAAATTGTTTGAATAAAATTAATTCATTAGTTAGTTAGTTAGTAGATGGAATTAATAATTTTATAATTTACATAAAAATGAATTAAATGATCCTAATTATGATATAATAAAATTATTAATTTTATGTCTGTATGTGTCTTTCTGTCTGTCCCCATTTTTTTTTCAAAGTGCATCTATTTCGAGACGCAAAGTCGTAGTGCGGTGCGAGACTTTCGACGGTAATTCTTGGCCTGAAGACGTAATCCCCCAACGTGGGTGATTACAGAAACATGTAGGCACATATGTAGCCATTAATGTTTGTATAAATAAAATTAATATACCTGCTCTGTTCACTAATTGAGCACTATTTTGATAGACACATGTTGTTTCATTGGATGTACTTCTAGAAAACTAAACTCTACTGGCTATATATATATATATATATATATATATATATATATGTATATATATATATATATATATATCATTATTTAATTTACGCAGATTTCGTATTTATTATTATAGAGTCAATTATTTCATATTATATTATACCCAATATATAGTCATGATTTAAAAAGTAAAAAAATAAAAAAATAAAAAAAATAAAAATAGCATGAGTTCAGTGCCATCAGCTCGAACCGAAAACCTAAACTAAAACACAACAAAACATATTTAAGTAAAGACTGACCATTTTTGTACTCAGTGTGGTCGGACTGTAAAAAAGAGTGTCAATTTGATACAATACAAGCTTGTCAAGACCAACATGTTTTGAGAGACAAGATACAAGCAAGGGCAGTTGAGCGGTCTTCTAATTATTATTATTATTATTATTATTATTATTATTATTATTATTATTATTATTATTATTATTATTGTTGTTGTTATTGTTGTTGCTGTTGTTATTATTATCATCATCATTGTTATTATTATTATTACTATTATTATCATTGCTATTATTATTACTATTATTACGCGGCGTTGCCCAAGATAAATATGTAACATTTCTATTAAAAATACTATCGCTCTTCCTAGTTCTTCACCTCCCAGCCTTTTCCTTCCACACATAAAATTAAAGATTACTTGAGAAATGACGTATGGGAAATAATTGTTTGAAAAAAATGTAAGTTACTTCTCTTTTACTAGTGCCTGAAAAGCAGATCTGACCCTGAAGAAAGGTGTGCCTGTTAACGGATCAAATCATGAATAATATTTTTTAAACTAAACTATACTGATCAAATCATGAATAATATTTTAAAACTAAACTGTACGGATCAAATCGTGAAAAATATTGTTAAACTAAACTGTACGGATCAAATCAGGAATAATATTTTTAAACTAAACTGTACGGAACAAATCAAGTATAATATTTTTAAACTAAACTGTACGGATCAAATCATGAAAAATATTTTTAAACTCAACTGTATTAAACTATAAAATTTAAACTAAACTGTACGGATCAAATCATGAATAATATTTTAAACTAAACTGTACGGATCAAATCAAGTATAATATTTTTAAAACTAAACTGTACGGATCAAATCATGAATAATATTTTAAATACTAAACTGTACGGATCAAATCATGAATAATATTTTTAAACTAAACTGCACGGATCAAATCATGAATAATATTTTTAAACTCAACTGTATTAAACTATAAAAAATAATATAAATTATTCCTTAATTGGAATTCATTTTTTTTAATTAAAAATTAATATTAAAACTAAACTAAACGGTACAGATCAAATCATGAATACTATTTTTTAAACTTAATGTACGGATCAAATCATGAATAATATTTTTTAACTAAACTGTACGGATCAAATCATGAATAATATTTTAAACTAAACTGTACGGATCAAATCATGAATAATATTTTTTAAATTAAACTGTACAGATCTAATAATGAATAATATTTTTTAAACTAAACTGTACGGATCAAATCATGAATAATATTTTTTAAACTAAATGTACGGATCAAATAATGAATAATATTTTTTTAAACTAAATGTATAGATCAAATAATGAATAATATTTTTTTAAACTAAATGTACGGATCAAATCATGAATAATATTTTTTAAATTAAACTATACGGATCAAATCATGAATAATATTTTTAAACTAAACTGTATGGATAAAATCATGTATACTATTTTTTAAACTAAACTGTATTAAACTATAAAATTGTTATTTTCCCCGATTACCTTAAAAACACATGTTAAGTGCGTATGTATTTTCTCAAAAGTAAAAAACAACAACACAGATCGATAGCTTTTAGCTTTACTGCAAATTTTAAATGAATAAATATTTATCATTCTATCATTATAACCAGCAATGGAGGATTTTGTTTTTAAACAAAATCTAATTAAAAAAAGAAAAGGATAATTAAAACAATGGCTTTGACATCCGAAAGTAGACACTATTTCTTTTTCCGATTCCGATACACTTTTAGATCTTGATCTTGATTCTGGAACCTCTTTCTATAGGAATAACAAAAACACTACACATATACGTACATAGATATTGAATCTTATATATATATATATATATATATATATATATATATATATATATATAGAGAGAGAGAGAGAGAGAGAGAGAGAGACACACACACACACACACACACACACAAATCCACATACAGTACTGTTTCGCAGCTCATCAGTGCGGCTAGAGAGGCAACTACCTCAAGCCAGGATCGAAAGCCGACCGCTTGTACGACAGTCAAGGCTCTTAACTATTACGCTAATTTGCGGCTGCTGTGCGAGTCGTGAATTAACGATGTTTTGACATCGTCCGAAATACCTAAGCTCGATTTGTTTACACAAAGAGCATCGCTTTATACGCTAATGGTAATTCGTGTATCACTTCTCAATATGCTCAATTCAAGATGAGGAGCATTATAGTCGCCCACATACAGTACTGCTTCTCTGTATCACTGCTCATCAGTGCGGCTAGACAGGCAACTACCTCAAGCCAGGATCGAAACCGGACCGCTTATACGATCCTAACGATTACGTTTATCGGCGACTGCTGTGTGAGTCATTAATTAACGATGTTTTGACATATATATACATATATATATATATATATATATATATATATATATATATATATATATATATATATATACTTGTTTACTGTTTTTTGGGGAAAGAATTCCAACAAAGTGCTCGATTACAAAGAACATTTTTTTCGAAGTAAGAGCTTAATATTTATTTATTTAATAGTACAGAGGTTCAGAAAAAAACGTTTGTACCGTCGGTTTCAAGCCCAACATAAAGGGGACCAGTTAATGGTAAAACGTAAATGATGTTAGGCTCTCGTCAGTCATGTAACTCGCTTAAATATGATTATTTAATTTACGCAGATTGTGTATTTATTATTAGAGTGCCAAGAGAATCAACATGGCTGACGAGAGCCTAACATCATTTACGTTTTACTATTAACTGGTCCCCTATATGTTGGGCTTGAAACCGACGGTACCAATGTTTTTTCTGAACTTCTGTACTATTATATATATATATATATATATATATATATATATATATATATATATATATACACTAGCAAGGATGTCAGGTGTTGCCTTGTTGTAAAATTCGATTAAATATGATTATTGGATTTACGCAGATTTCGTATTTATTATTAGAGTGTCAATTATTTTATATTATATTCTGCCCAATAATCGTTTATGTCATCCGAAATTTTTTTCCGATTCCGATATCAAATCCGATACTGCCTAAAGTTATCATTTTTCTGATTCTCGCTTAGGATTTATCGTCTCAACACTAGTAAATACATACAGGCACACAACTGGCCTTTCTTTATATAGTAGATTGGTGTGTGTGTGTGTGTGTGTGTGTGTGTGTGTGTGTGTGTGTGTGTGTGTGTGCGTGCGTTTGTCAAGCCAGAGTCCATCTGTTTTTCTGATTTCCGTTAGTTGGTTGTAACGCGAACTATTACAAAAATCTGAAGCGATATCAAAAGTCTATTGTTCACGACTTGTGGTAATTAACGACAAAAAAAAAAAAAAAAAAAAAAAAAAAAATTGTGCGGAAAAGACCTACACAGACAAACCAGATGTTTTGTTAGCACTTGAAAACAAATCACTTCTTTTGTTAATGAGCCAACTTCAAATCAAATAGAATTAACACGCTAGAGACGACACACGTGAGTTGAACACTACGTAGCAGTAAACGATCTTTTTTTTTTTTTGCTTAAGAATGGAACACGTTATCCGGCAATATTTCACTACAGACTACAACATGGTTGTTTTTCAACTGTAGTGTCAACAAGTCGTCCTCTGAATTTTTTTCTTGGAAATCGCTACGTCCAAGACATGAAACCACCTGATGTAAGGAGCTAAAATTAATACGTCAAAGTAACAAAAAAATTGCTAATGATGCGTGTTAGAGTGTTAGACGGAGTATATTCTGATCCAGAAAACAGCAATTTTCCCCCCTCTTTTTTCTTGTTAAAACAAGGGAAGATGATAATTAAATGGGTAAATAAGAAAAGCAGAAGTTACCAAAGGTTAACTATCTAATCTCTAATATTAATTAATTAATTACTTTATTATAATCTTAATTTCTAATATTAATTAATTAATTAATTAATTGATTAATTAATTAATTACTGGTACAACCAGATCAGGTTGTCTGAAGATATTGGCTTCCTGAGACGAAATTCACCTAACATTGATCCTTTTTGTTTTTCTACTTCCTTTTGTAAAACTTAATTATGCTCTGCAAAACCAAACACGAAAAGAACAACCCACCTCCCCCCTTTCTTTCTTCCCATTTCCCCTTTCTCTTTCTATCTCTCCCACTTTCTTACTGGTTTCCGAACTTAAAATGTACCAAAAATTAATACTCTTACCCCTTTTCCCTCTCTCATAGCAAAACTCATTCATGTTCCGCAGAGCAGGGAACAAAAATGATATAAATCCACTATAGAACAACAAAACCAAACACTACAAACTAATGATTGAAGATACAAAAAGCTTGAAGAAAAAAAAAACCTTCTACAAAATAACTGGATGCAACACGAATACTATTTCCAAAATAACTGGATTCGGCATTAAATAACCCGAAAAGGGTTGATATTCCGTAAAACAACCAAACCAAACTCTACAAATAAATATTTGAAGATATAAAGAACTTTAAGCATAAAAATGTTTCCAAAATAACTGGATTCGGCATCGAATAACGACTGATATGCCGCAATACAAAACAACCAAACCAAACTTAATTGATTAATTATAGTTCACAACGTTTTCATAGTACTGTCCCATCATCTATTTAAAAAACTTACTAACCCTTATCCTCAAGTGGATTCTGGCCTTAGTAAGTAATCTTGATATTAAAAGTAGAATCGTAACATAGCTTCTAGTGTATTTCTATCCTAGACTGTAACAAAATATAGCTATCCACCGTGCGGTCTGAACTCCTTTAATGTCGCAAGTTAGATTTTTTTTCTTTTACAAGGAGTCACCAGTTATCAAGGCCCGGAGGCCACGCGAGGAAAAGGGTTAATGAGTGTACAGTGATCAAAGGGAACATGTCGTAGTAATTGTTAGTAGTGGAAATTTGGTAAATTGGATTATTTAAGGGGATGGCTCATCAAGAATTTGTTTACGTTGGACTTGAAGACAACCACATTGTAGTCAGTTGGAAAGCAGGAAAACGGAACAGAGTTCCACAGGCGTGCAGTTCTAAGAAAGAAGCTTTGTTCATGGAATTTACGTTTGGGTTTAGGCACAGATAAAGAGTGGTGGAAATTATTAATAGTGGTTTCAGCTAGACGAATGTTTTTCGTGAAAGTCAAGATAGGGCGGACCGTAGAATGGAGCTTACTGTGTGCGTGTATGTGTGTGTGTGTGTGTGTGTGTGCGCTCGCGCGTGTAAGAGTTCATTCTCTATAGTCTTCGCAATGGCTGGGCCGAATTTTATAAAATTTCACACAAATGTACTCTATGTGTCTGGCAGTGTTCTTAGTTAGTTTTTGTATCGGAATGTCTTCGATAAGTATCGATAATCTATAATCATAAAAAATACGATGAAAGAAGGAACAGGCGATGTTGACCAAAGTTGACACCTTATACAGTCCATTATTACAGGTGCATTTGGCAAGTTTTATTATGCACAAGTAGAAAGGCCCGGACTATATAATCAACAGTTGGTTCTTTGATATGAAAGAGGCGTGTTGGAAATGATTTTTTCTATTCAAAGCACAACTGAACCGTGATACTTTACTTTTTATTTATTTTAAGCTTAAATTCAAGTCATTATCACCGCACAAGCAGAAAGGTCAGGCGTATGAAGTAAACAGTAAGTTCTTTAATATGATAGGAGTATGTTTAAATTGAATGTTTCTGTTCAGAACACAATTGAACCATGATACTTGACTTTCGCATTTTAAACTTTAATTTAAGCCGTTATGTACAAAATAATTTTATAGAATCAATAGTAGGTTCTCTACAGTGCAATGTAGGCTACAAATCAGTGCGAGGAGGAATTTGAAGCTTCCTCCCGGTGCACTGCGGTGGGTCCTAAACTAGAGCAAGCAGTCAATCGATTGGATGAAAAAATGGACGATTCCACCGATTTCGATGGTAATAGAAATAGGAGAGTGTGATAAGTCGTTGCTCATCATTCAATCCCGGGCAACGTCGGGTCTCCCTGTTAGTTATTTGTAGAGAGATCAAAAGCATTGAAGATAGAGATAAAATCGGAGAGAATATATTAAAAAAAAATGGAGAAGCGGCAAACCAAAAAATATAAAAGACAAGAGAATCACCACTTATCAAGGCTCAGAGGTTACTCGAGGATAAGGATTAAAGAGTGTACAGTGGTCAAAATGACAATATCATAGTAATCGTTAGAAGTGTAAATTTGGTAAATTGGATTACTTGAAGGGAACGGTTCATGAAGAACTTGTTTACATTGGACTTGAAGACGGCTATCTTGTAGTCAGCTTGAAAGCAGGTAAACGGACGTGATTTCCACAGGTTTGCAGTTCTAAGAAAGAAGCTTTCTTCATGGAATCTACGTTTAGGCTTAGGCACAGATACAGCGCGGGGGAAATTATTGATAGTGTTTTGCATCGATTTTCCTCTGCTAAAACCCAAATATAAACTTTCGCGTGGTGTTTGAATAAGCTATATATTAAGTTTCATGTCTGAGAACGTAAAAAACTGACAGAGGAGTTTGGTAGGCAAAACTTTTTAAACAAACACATATACGAATACATAAATATATAGAAAGAGATTTGAGTTCACAAGACCATTTTACGCAAATATTACGCAAGTATACATCGTGTCGAATCTCTGCATGAATATAATTACACGTAATAGTTTACTAAAGATGATCATCCCATAAGAAAACCGAAAAAATAATAATAGGGAATTAATTAAAATGAATGTTTATGAGAATATAAAAATTAGCTAGATCTTTTGCAGATGAATGCAATTTTACGACGCATGTACAACAAAGTTGTATTTTCTTTTAAATAAATAGAAAAAAGGATTTTTAATATCTCTCTCTTTATATCTATATCTATATCTATCTATCTATATATATATACACATATATATATATATATATATGTATATATATATACACGTAAATATTTATGGATAAAAATAGATATGTAAATATGTATGAATAAAAAACCAACAAGAAAAATATATGAATGTTTATATCTTTTCTCTATTTATTTCTTATGTGTTGACGTATAGGAATACGAAAAGCCTTTTGAAAAAAAAAACAAGAATGTTTCTGTCAAAAGCACATGTTTATATATATATATATATATATATATATATATATATATATATATATATTATATATATATATATATATTATATAAAAATGTCCAAGAGCTAGAATGTTTCATCTTAAATTTCATACAACTATGCACAATATAAAAACTATGCATTACAAGGATTTAACGTATACGTGAAATGAAAACAATCATTAAAAAACATGAACATTTTGTTTACAAATAAATATGCAAATTAATTAACCTTCATTCTCTCTATATCTATCTATCTATCTATCTATATATATATATATATATATATATATATATATATATATATATATATATATATATATATATATATATATATGATTGTTGAGCTGGATTAAATCCGACGATATGAAATAAAATGGAGGTGGAAGGACCTGGATACTCAACGTTTCGCCCGATTTATGCGGGCTTCTTCAAGACCATCCCTCTTGAAGAAGCCCGCATAAATCGGGCGAAACGTTGAGTATCCAGGTCCTTCCACCTCCATTTTATTTCATATATATATATATATATATACGTACATATTTATGGATAAAAATAGATATGTAAATATGTATGAATAAAAAAACCAAATAAATATGCAAATTAATTAACCTCCATGAGATCACTTGTATATTGATGAATGAAATATTTACAAGGTTGTTTTAATAATTTTTGAAAAAAAAAAATCGGCTTTTAATATTAATGTCAGGGCAAGCAAAAAGACTTAACTGATATATACATACATACGTACATATATATATATATATATATATATATATATATATATATATATATATATATATATATATATATACTAGCAGAAGTACCCGTCGTTGACTGGGTTCAAAAACAGCCTACAGAAAATGAACTGTGATTGATGAAAGTATAATACGTTATAAAAAGAAGGGGGTTGTAAAGAGATAGGTTTTGATACTCAAAACTTTTACCCTAAGCTAAATATGTTGAAAGTAAAGATAATTGCGTCAAAAAAATATTTTTTCTATCAACTTTATTTCCATTCGTAGCCAGGAGTGACCAACAAAATGACGTTTCCTTATAAAGAGAAACTGTTATATACATAATAATATAAATATACAAGAAATAAATGTTACCATAGTCAATAAAAGTTACTTTTATGGTAGAAAAGTTCATTGGTTTGTATTTTTAAGTAGTTTGTAAAAAAAAAAAGAAAACTCTTTTTAAATTCACGAACCGGTTTAAAAAACAATCAAAATGGCAGCGACTTTCATATGGAGATCCCCGTTTTCAATTTGAAGAAGGAGCACCTGAGCATTCTGTGTTAACAATTTAAGAGAGTTCCGTCAACGTAAGGGATATTTATAAATATATTTTAATGTTTTCTGTTATTTTGTGCTTGAGAAATATTCGATTATGGCATGTGTGGTTTATATAAAAATTCATTTAAGTAGTTATCGCCTGAAATTTCGTTTTAATTTCGGTTTGCTGAAATTATTTCAAGTAAAAAGCATTAAAATCTATTTCAAAGCAAAAAAAAACATGAACTGAACTTTTATTGACTATGGTAACATTTATTTCGTGTATATTTATTTTTTCGGGTAGTCGTTTGTTAGCTTTTCTGCTAAACACTCTTATTAAATAATATCGACGAAACATCGAAAAACAAAGGAACAAAAACAGTTTTGAAAAATAATGAAGCTTTATTTACTTTAGTAAAATAATCCGAAACATTAAAATGAAATATTAAAAAAGTAAACACGTAATTATTTCAGTTTTTTAAAGCAAAGAATCGATATAAATATGAATAAGTAGAACATTGCGCCCTTTTCGAGCAGAAGAGTTTCGTCTAGTTTTACAGTATTGGATGGTGTAGTATTGCGCCGTCGAATTCAGAGTTGTACTATTGTAATATAAAGAACACACAGAAAGGGTTGTAATCAACTGAATTCCTTCTAGACAAAAAAAAAGCTTAAACAGATATATAAATAAAAATAAAGGGTTATGTAAATGCTTTAAAAAGACACGTAATCACGTGAGCAGGATTTTTTCCTTCTTTTGACACGATAACAAGTAACGTGCTTATTTGTTATTATTTATTTATTTATCTATTTTCGAAAGAGTACTACGTGCAAGTGAAGAAGGAAAAAAACAGAGTTATGCAAAATTTTGTCGAGAATTGTCTAATGTTCCGATTTTATTATTATTATTTTTTTTTTGGCTTTAACTTTAATAAGAACGTGAATTTATAAGGTGAATTTATTCGACACAATATGATTCAACTAAAAAATTTCACAAAAGCTAACGTGAATCAAGATTAAAGTTAAGGTGTTATTCTGGATCCTCACCCCTTTTAAAAAACCTTCTTAAACTTTGTGACATATTTACATTCTATGGAGTTAAGGTGCGAACGAACACCCACTAATTTTATTATACCATATTTCTTCAAACTGTAACATAATTATTGAAGTATACTTACGCAAATAGATATGAAAAGACTTTGTTAAATTTTATGCCATATTTCCATGGAGTACAAGCGCGAACACAGTCCCCACAATTTTATTATACCATCCCTATTCAAGTTGAAACATACTTATCAAAGTATTCTTATGTAGGTCTATATCAAAAACCCTTGTAAACGTTTTTTTTTCATTTTTTATTTCCATACTTTGGGGACCAGACGCGAACCACCGTCTTGCCAGATAAAACATACCCATTCCTGATCCTCGGTACATCTTCTATCATTATATGTAATCGGTTTTTTTAAATAATCAACCATATAGGAGCCTATTCGTGACCAGACACACACACACACACACACACATACACCCACACACACACACACACAGAGACAGACAGACGTTCAACTTTATATTATTGATATATATATATATATATATATATATATATATATATATATATATATACTAGTATTTAAGTCCGGCGTTGCCCGGGTGTTTGAATGTGTATGTTTAGCAAAAAACAACAAAAAACAAAGTGGTAGTAGAAATGCAGGCTCGAACCCGTATCGTGAAGGAGGAAAAGAACAGGAAAAATAACCTGACTTCTTTGCGGTTACGACCACCGCCAAATCTGGTACGACTTATGTTTAAATTAAGGCTAAACAATGGAAAGGAGAGGATAACTTTTAAAAATATCAGCGAAAAAAGCGAACCCCTTGTAGAAAAGTGCCCAGTTGAAGGTGAAGATATTAATGTTTTTAGCCGATTTTTCGATATTTGTCGTATGAAAGATCCCATGTTAAAAAGATACTTATCTTGGTAAAATCAGTTCCCTCTGTCGAAAGTTTTAGGCAGACACGCGAACATACATACATACATACATACATACATACATACATACATACATACATACATACATACAATTATATATTGGTAACTAAAAAATTACGACCCAAACTGATAAAAAAAAGCTTGCCCTATCTCTGAATACCCTTCATGTAAAATTTCAAATGTTTAGACCAGAAATTGTCTGAGTAATTTGGTAGAGACCGCAGAGGTAATTTTGTTTTTTAATTTGACGCCTATTATGACCGCTGAAAATTTATTGTTTTGGGCTCAAATCAAGTTATTAACTTAAACCCAAAATTGTCGGAGGAGTTTAGTAGAGTTCTCAAAAGTCAAATTGTTGATCTTTGACCCCTGTATGTCAAATTTCGAGTCTGTACCCTTAAAATTGACAGAGTTATTGCGTAGGGAAATGTACAGACACAGACACAGACAGACAGACACTTTTACTTACACACACACACACACACACACACACATATATATATATACGTATATATATATATATATATATATACATAAGATTTCTTTTTCACACAGGTAAAAATAAAAAGAAAGACCCACCTGAATTTCTTGATTAAGATTCTGTTATTAATCAAAATATTGGATTTAATTTTAATAAATAAATATATTTATTTATTAAAAAATATTCTCCACTTTTTTTTAAACGGTAAACGGTGCTTACTATAAACGGTAAACTTTCTATTACTTGATATAAATAACAAGGCCGATGACCATTAGTTGCGTGCTCTCGTGTAATGAATGAATGCGTGAATGTAGGATTCACATAAAATTCTTAAAGATAAACTAAAATGACCGAAAAATAGGCTGCAATGACTGAAATGAATAAAAAGTAAATGACTTACATTTATATCAAAAACCCTTCAATGAACTTAAGGATGAATTGAATGTCTTTAAGAATGACTTGAATGCTTAAAAAATAACTGGAATCCTTCAAAAACTACTTGAATGATCTGGAGAATTACTTGAATGAGTTTAAGACTAACTCGTTGTAAAGTGGGTGATCATTTTACATTAAATCAATAGAGAAAATGATCCCTCACTTTATATCACAAAGTTACAAACATTAGTACAGCATGTAGTAAGAACAGATACTATACTTTGATCTTTGCCTAAAAGCCAAGAAAAGGGTATTTATTTGCTCTCTCGCCGAGCCAATTAGGCACAAGGTCGATTTTTAATGTGAGGAGTGAAGGGGAAATGGGGACTAACTCCCCGGGGAGTAGGGGAGCTGGATAGTGACAATTAGTATGAAGGGTTGCCCCTTGCAGTATCTGCCGGACAGATACTACACTTTGAGATATTAAATCTTTTATTCAGGAAAAAATGAACATGAACAAAAAACTTATGCACATGGCCAACTCAAAAGGGGTGGAGGGAAATGGGGGTCGTTGATCATCCTTGTCACTCTAGAACTGAACACCAGTTTCTCTTAGCTAGAATCTTCTTTCACCATAATACCGCATTCACCCTTTCATACTTGGGGATGTCCTACTTAGTACCCAATTTTTAAAACATATTTTATTAGCGTGTAAAAGCAAAAAAGATAATAATAATGAAGGTAATACAATAATTCATTTGTGTCGAGGGCGAAAAAAAATTCCAGTAGTGATTAGTAGGGCCTTCCCAATCCCGTCTAGTTGATAGACCCGTTTCATTTTGGTTTGTAAAGGAACCTGAGCTCCTGCGGGCCAGTCTCTAAGTGGGGATGCTCTCTAGGTGGGACGAAATGGAGGAAAGAAAGTGTTTTGGGGTGGAGGATTGGGGGTTAGTGATTGATTTCTTTCTCTCCAAGATGGGTGAAATTTAGAGAGAGGGGTGAAAAGAAAAAATTGAAATTAGGTGGGCGTGGGAATCTTGGAGGCTTCCTAAACGGGAGGGGGGCATTGGAGCACTCACTCAGCTAGCTAAGTGGCTAAGAATAAAATTACACTTAACGGAACTGCGCGTTCCACACCTAGGCAGGGAATACGTATTCAAATTTGGCTCCTTTTCCTGCACACAGGCTTGCTACATATATCCATCTTCTGTCAAATGCCATGCGATGCAGCCTTCTTCTATCACATCTGATCTTCACCCGTAGTTGGTGTTTAAAGAAAGAGATCAGATCCTGATCAGAAAAAGACAACAACCCCGGCTATCTTGCAGACGCGACGTCCAAATCACCATTCTCGCCACGGCCAGAATCGTAATGTAGACTATTTGTCTTTCCCGGTCCCACGGTGGTCTCACGTTGTCAACGACATTGGATATGGTAATCGGTCGAGGATGCTCGGGATCGATGCAAGTCGTCACCTTGCTGACATATGACCAGTACTGGCGGAGTTCGCGGCAATTGGAGAAAGCGTGATCAGTCGTCTCTACGGCTGTTGTTCCACAACGGGGACAAGCAGGTGACTCCAAAAAAACAGAACTGCATTGTATGTTGTTAAGTGGAAGTGCATTTCGGGCCAATCGCCAGGTCAGAGAGATCATCGAATTATTCAGATGACTCGACCCTGGCGCCCAACTCCATGTGAAACAGATCTCACTCTGCTGCCAACCCAAACGAGCCCCCCCCTCAGTAGATCCCTGTGGAGTTTTCTACGGGTAGCAGTCACAAAGTCGGCCCTATTTCAGGAAGGCCGAATCTCTCCGCGGCCTGCAACGACTCTCGATAGAGGGGTCGAGAATGAGGTCAGGAAAGGCGGCAGGAATCGCGGGGTGCCATGGTTGCTCCTCTTGAAGGTAGTGGCTCAGGAAGGCCAGCCTCTCGGCGGCTCGATGACACTTCAAGTCCGGCATTCCCAAACCTCCCTCAAACGGACGTTGAATGCAGACCTGTCTGCTCACCCAGTGTCTTCCTTTGTCCCAAAGGAGCGATGACAAGAGTTCGAAAAGAGCTGTTAGGTGTTGTGCAGGGAGGGGAAGTACGGCAAGTTGGTAAAGGATGAGAGGGAAGACGTATGTGGCGCACGCCTCGGCTCTACCCTTTAAGGAAAGTTTCCTAGGAAGCCAAGAGTTGACCGCAGCCTCCACTTTTGACTGTACCTCCGACCAATTCTTATCAAGCTGGAGACCTGGTCCAAACCACACGCCAAGGATCCGAACTAGGCCATCCGTCCAGCTGAAGGGCGCTGGGAGGTTTGCATTGCCACTCCAGGCGTCCAACCGCAGTCCAACCGACTTATTGCGGTTTATCTTGACCCCCGTGATTCTTTGCTACTGTGCGAGTGCCTCCGACATATTTTTAATGTCTCTGAAGCTCGACACGAAGAGCGTGGCATCATTGGCGAACGCGGATACCTTGGAAGCTGAGCCGACAGGCAGACCCATTCCGTGCGGGGCCGAATTTGTCTCCCCCCCGTCCCAGCTTGCAGAGCAGAGGCTTCAAGGCCAGGACATAAAACAGGGGCGACAGCGGACAACCCCGACGAACCGACTGAGAGATAACAAAGGGTTTCGAGTGCTTTCTGTTGACTTGCAGGACAGCCGTGGGCTGTTGATACATCACGGAGATCCACTTGCAAAAGTCCGGTTTAAAACCGGCGACCTCTGAGACAGATGCCAAGAAACAATGGTCGACTCTATCGAATGCTTTGGACTGATCTAAATCGATCAGTGCAGCTTCCGTGTCGTCATCTATTCCCCCGTCTAGGATCGTGCGGATCAGGTGCAAGTTGTTCTGAATAGATCTCCCCTTCACAGAGTAGTTCTGTTCCAGTGCAACCAACTCGCTGATAACAACCTGCAGCCAATTCGATAGGACCTTGGCCAAAATCTTCAACTCTGTGTTAAGCAGAGTTTTGGGCTTGTAGTCGTCTAAATCTTCCCCTCCATGCCCGTCACCTTTCTTCAGCAATGTGATCACTCCCTTGGTGACTTGCCCTGGGATGTATCCCTGAGCAAACCAATGGTTGAACACATCCGTCACAAGAGGCGGAAACATGGGCGACAGCCTCAAATACAGTTCTTATGGCAGACCATCGAGTCCCGGTGATCTGTCACAGCTGACCTACTTCAGCGCAGTAAAGACCTCCCGCTCCATCATCCGGCCCTCGCAACTAGCCGCTCTAGCCGACTCGAGGTTGGGGGAGTCGGTCAAATAGTCGCTAAATTCAAGGACTGGAAGATCGGGCTGCTACGTAAAATGCTTCTCGAAATATTCTTGAAACCCTTCGCAGATCTCCCGAGTCGATTCCAGGATCCGTCTATCCAGATATCTGACTTTCGCAATGTATCTGCCCCGGATGGATCCCTAAGCAAACCAATGGTTTAACAATCCATCAGAAGAGGCAGAAACATGGGCGACAGCCTCAAATACAGTTCCTATGGCAGACCATCGAGTCCCGGCGATCTGTCACAGCTGACCTACTTCAGCGCAGTAAAAATCTCCCGCTCCATCACCCAGTCCTCGCAACTAGCTGATCTAACTGCCTAGCGACGGGCAGAATCAGCCAAATAGTCGCTTAACTCAAGGACTGGAAGATCAGGATGCTGCGTAAAATGCTCATCGAAATGTTCTCGAAACCCCTCGCACATCTCTCGAGTCGATTCCAGGGTGCGTCCATCCGGATGTCTTACCTTTGCAATGTACTTGTCCGAGCCACACCTAGAAATTTTACGACGCGCGTCAGTGTTGGAGTTGACTGCTTCATTGCCTACCTTTCTAAGCCTAGCTCTGACTACTTGACCTTCATAACGCTGGCTATTCACATGCAGAAGGTCCTGTTTAGCTAGTTCCTGACTAACCCTATCACCCACCCCTGTAGCCCGGGCTAGTTTCTGCTCTAGCTTCTTCTTCGTCTTGGCCTTATCTAGTGCGAGGCGCTGGGCATACTTGACGGAGAAGGTTATACTTTTGGCTTTTAGACCTACCCACCATTTACTCCCAGTAACCGCCCCCACTAGTGCTTTTTGAATTAATTCTATTAGCTTCTCTTGGAAGTCTTGTATCTCCAGAAGTGAAGTGTTTAACTTCCAGTGAGGCACTAACTTAAGCCTATTTCCTAGCTTCAGCCGGGCCATAACTAGTTCATGGTCTGTCTGGCCTAGCCAAGTGAACGTGGGACAAGATAAGAAGTCTACTTCGCCTCTCCTAACTAACATCCTGTCCAAGTAAGTGTTAGGATAGGAGGGAAGTCTATTGGTCCACATCTACATCTCCAGCCCCAGATGCTCGACCCGAAATCTGTCGACTAGACCGCGTCTAGCCATTAGATCAGCCAGGCTGAACTCGCACCTCTCCGACCCTCTAGCATCGCCTCATACCTTATCTATCTCGGGGTCTAAGATGGCATTCCAATCCCCCATTAGCACTATCCGCTTCGGACAATCTACAAACGCGTCGAGCTGACTGAAGAATGAGACTCGCTCACGAGCGGGCGCATGAACCGCAATCATCTGAAACACATAATCTTTTACGGCAACATTGACCACGACCAGCCTGCCCTCCACATCACTATGGACAACGTCGACCGTCGCGGACAGGGTACATTTAACTAGCAAGGAAACTCCCTTCCTCCGTGGGCTGCCATATACTGAGAAAACCTCAAAATCTCGCGCCAGAAACTGACAGTCCACAGAAGAAATGAAATGCGTCTCCTGAATCGCAGCCACATCCACTCCCAGGGACAAGAGGTTGTGCCGGAGGCGAGCCGCCCGTCCCGATGATCTCAAGCCCCTCACATTCAGACTAGCCAAATTTAAAGCCATTACCTCAGGTTTTTCATGTCCTGATCTGCTCTCACAATGCCGCCGACGTCCAAAGGGTAAGTCAATTTAAGGGACCTATAGAGTGACGGATAAACCAACACTGGAACCCTTTCCTTGGATTGTTTTGCGAGTTCCTCAAGGGAAGGGCCATTTTTCCTAATCAGTTCAATTCCCGGGACAGCCCCTTCAGCAGCCTCCAGAATTGTCCACACGTTGGTCTTGTAGGCCTCTGGAAGCCTGACAAAAGTTGTTAGCCGTGGGGCGTCCGGGAAATGAGAGGGGACATTAATGTCTTTTCCCCCTATCTGTTGGCAGTCCCGCAGAGATTTTAAATTTTTTCTCTGCTGGTGTGGTAAGTCCGTTGCCACTGACAGGGGGGCTACAAAACAAAGTTCCTCCCTTGTTTCAAGGGCGAGGGTCCCTGTTGGAGCAAGTCCGTGAGTGGGGGAATCTGAAGGGTCTCTCCCCATCCCGGGTTCATTCTTTTCTTTCTGGGGTGGCGGCTCAATTTGCATTGGTGTGGGGACGAGCGGCTGTGTGGTGTCTGGTGTTGGTGTGGTGTCTGGTGTTGGTGTTGGTGCAGTGTCTAGTGTTGGTGCAGTATGTAGTTTGGGGGGGCATTTTCCTTTCCGCTTTCCTTTGGGACCGACTCTCCTTGTTTGATGCTTTTTCCGGGAAGAGCCTCCCTTTTTGGGGAGTCGGCCTTTTGGGGAGCATTGTCCCCTTTATTGTCCTTGGGAGCTTTTGCTCCTTTTGTTTTGGTGAGGTCCAGGCGGTATGCCCCCGTGTTTTCTTGATTTTCTCCCCCTTTCGGAGAGAAGCCTTACTGGGCAGCATTGCCCCCTTTATCGTCCTTTAGAACTACTGCCTCTTGATTTTTGTGGTTAGAGCGGGATGCCCTGTACAACATTGTTTTTTCTCCCCTTTTGGGTTAGTCGCCCTCTTGGTGAGCCGCTGGTGAGTTTTCCCTCTTCTGGGGGGCGTCACTTGGTTCATTTTCCGGGCCGTATGCCCTGTTGCTTGTTGGTGTTTTGCTCCCCTATTGGGGAATCATCCTCTTGGGGAGCAGTTGTTTCTGTGGTCGCCCCCTGGATGGGGGTATCTGTATTGGTGGCACCCCGAGGGTGTCCATTTTTAAAAACCTCTGTTTGTGTTTGGAAATCGCGAAAATGACTGACGTGGAGTCGGCGTCCAAAGTGGGGAGTCGACTTTGGCGCCAAAAGGGGAGATGGAACTGAGAGAGGGAGTGGGAAGTTAGTGGAGGGAAGAGAGGAGAGTGTTTCCGACCCTCCCTCGCGTGAAGGTCATGAATTATCAGCTCGGATTCCCACGTGAGGGGGGAGAGCAGAGAAAGACAGACAAAGTGGGAGTGCGGACAGAACGCTACCCAACAAGCTTGTCAGGTGTTCCGCGCATGAGAATGTGTCGCCAGAACAGAACTGCCTTGCGCGGTTTATGTATCAGAGAACAGATACTACACTTTGATCTTGGCCAAAAGGCCAAGAGAAATGGTAATTATTTGCTCCCCCACCAAGCAAATTAGGCACAAGGCTGATTTTTAATGTGAGGAGTGAAGGGGAAATGGGGACCAACTCCCCGGGGAGTAGGGGAGCTGGATAGTGATAATTGGTATGAAGGGTTGCCCCTACATAGACCAAGGTCTTATATGTGGGGTTGGTATTTATTAAAAATCGGCCTTGTGCCTAATTTGCTCGGTGGGGGAGCAAATAAATACCATCTGTTCCGGCAGATACTGCAAGCAAAGACCATATGTGGGGGCAACCCCACATATAAGACCTTGGTCAATGTAGGGGCAACCCTTCATACCAATTGTCACTATCCAGCTCCCCTACTCCCCGGGGAGTTGGTCCCCATTTCCCCTTCACTCCTCACATTAAAAATCGGCCTTGTGCCTAATTTGCTCGGTGGGGGAGCAAATAAATACCATCTGTTCTTCAGATGCGGCACTTCCATTTCTCGTTCTCTTTCAGTGAAGGAGAAATCCTTCACGACTGAGACACTTTTTATTTCTTTTACCTTTTCTCCACCTTTAAAAACGACTCTGATGTCTAACTCTGTCCCGTGGGGAGGCATTGTAAATAGGTACTATATAAGACATTTAAACCTTTCACTTCACCAACATCTGAAAGAAAACGAGTGTAGCGGTCTAATGTATAGAAAGAAATGTGGGTTCATCTCTCGTTCGGGTGTCGCCAATTTGTAGTGGACTGGTGGATATATTATATATATCCCCCAGTCGTAGAAAGGGAACGAGCAACGCGTTTATTTGAAGTAAACGAACTAGAATTTATTTCGTGAAGAAACACATGAAAGAAAAGGGTACAACACGTGTTCATGTCCGCGTTCGGCTTTCGCTGTTTACTGGTGAGAAGGAAAGTCTATTGTCGTAGTGAGAGAAAGAGAGAAAGTCAATCCAGTTTGGTGTGCGTCTCTCGGTGTTAGCTGGTGAGAAAGAAAGTCTATTGTAGTATATATAGAGAGAGAAAATGAGCAAAAGTCAATCCAGGCCATGGAGATAGAAAACGTGTAAGGTGTACGTATAGTCTGTTAGCTCTTGTCCCACGCATAGTAGCAGGTGGCGTGAGGCGCGCGCCTGCCGAAACGACGGCGGCTGGTCCGTAGACCACTCAGCTCGGAAGCTGGTCCGAAAAAGGGCTGGAAACAGCTTGTCTCTTGCTTTATTAGTTGTTTCCGGTGGTCTTTTGCGCATGTGTGGATTTCCTTTGAAATGGGAAGTAACGTTGCCCTTGTGTGCGTACGTGTGCGCGTATGTGAGTGCATGTGTGTACGTTAGCGTGTGTGTGTATACACGTGAATGTGAGTGTATGTACGCGAACGTGAATATATCCCTTTGTGTGTACATGTGCGCGTATGTTTGTGTGTGCGTATGTATATGACAAGAAATATGGCTTGAGATGTGAACGCGTGTTTTTGTGTGAGACTAGAAAAGGCTCCCACACGAGCGAAACATTTTCACCAACCACCATGTATGTAAAAAGTTGAATTTAATTTTCATGAATAAATATATTCATTTATTGAAAAATATTTTACACATATTTTGGTCTTTTAACAGTTAAATTTTTAATTCTGCATATATATATATATATATATATATATATATATATATATATATATATATATATATATGTAAGTAAATTTTTGGTACAGCAGAATGGAAGGAGAAATTTCAGAGGAAACATAATTTAATTTAAATACCAAAAAAAAAACAAGAAATGGGCAGGTGAAATTAAAATTTTCCCTAAGGCCTTATCGTCTGACCCTCTAAGAGGAACCGTCAGAATGATAGATTAAAAACTAAGAAAACGAATGAGGGAAGAGGGGAATTTTGGTTACAGTTGGAAGAACAGTGGAGAAAAAAAAAAAAAATCTCACTATTCAGGTGGTTTTAAATCAATGAATATCTCCAACTGATGTCTAAGAATCTTTTGTCTACATATATATATGTGTGTGTGTGTGCGTGCGTGTGTATATATATATATGTATATATATATACACACACACACACATATATATATAATATATATATATATATATATATATATATATATATATATATATATATATATGTATATATGTATATTAGGTACGAGCAAATTTTGTAAAAAAAATTTAAAAAACAAATAGGGAAACGTGCTTTTGAAGGCCGGTATATAATAGTTTTTGTAGTTCTCGGACTTCTTTTTGATTGTATTTGAAAGATTAGAGACTAAAGTTACTTTCCAAAAGGAAAAAGAAAATACTTGTACAAGTGAAAAAAATAAATAAATAAAAGTTACGAAAAATGTTTCAACGACGAGCTAACTAATTCAGCTAAACTTTGAAGTTAAATGAATTCATTGTAAAAATCCTGTGAAAGTAACATTTTAGTTTTCTGGGTCTACTTCAAAGACCATTAGTAAATTAAAGTCCTAAGATATTGAATTAAATAATAATAATAATAATAATAATAATAATAATAATAATAATAATAGCTTAATTAGCTCCAAAAAGCGAGAGATTCTCGCTTCGTTCATCCGAAAGTAATTCCTTGTCACGTTAATTATACGGAAGTCCAAAATTTCAGACAGTGGAAAAGACTGTTTGAAAATTAGGCCAGGTAGTTAAAAGGTGGAGAAGGTTCTATTTTTCTTTTTTTTTTCTCTCCCAGCCGTTCCTCCGTACATTCCTATCGTAAACGTTTGTCTAATTTTTATCATTTTTTTAAAATTTAATAATTTTTCTATGTTCTTGCTTTTAAATTATTTTTTTTTATTATTCAAATAATACAAATAAAAATTATGCGAAACTTTTAATTAAAAAAACAAAAGTAGACATATTTTATGTAATTATAATTTTATGTGTGCGTGAAAATATTAAATAAACAATGCTTGATTCAATGATAATATCGGTAGTTCGAGAAATTAATTTTCTTCGAATTATATCGATTTCATTAATACGGACTTTAGTTGTTGTTTTTTTTTTGTTTTTTTTTTGTAATGTTCCTGAAAAATAGGTACGTGTAAAAATGAGCGGATAAAGATAGCGGGACCTAGTTTTGAAAGCCGATTTATCATAATTTTTCTGTAGGTTTCCGATTGCTTTTTTGATTGTATTTGAAAGATTAGAGACTAAAGTTAATTTCCTTAATGAAAAAAAAATATTTGTTCGCATGAAAAAAAAAAAAAAGTTATGAAAAATTCCCCCAGACGTGCATCCGTACATTCATATTCTGAACGTTTGTATCAATTTTTTCTCATTTTTTTAATTTAATTATTTTTATGCTTCTGTTTTTAATTTTTTTTAAATTATTGCTCGAGATTCTATAAAAATTATGTTATGTCGAAAGTTTCACATTCTTGCGAGCAAGGAAATTAGTAAAATCTTGCATATAAAAATTATGCGAAATCTGTATTTAAAAAAAAAAGTAGAAATACTTTTGCTATTATAATTTTTGTGTCAAAATATTAAATAAATAATGCTTAATTCAACAGTAATATCGGTTGTTCGAAAATTCATTTTTCTTTGAGTTTTATCGAATTCATTAATACTGGCTTGGGTTTTTTTTTCGTTATGTGCCTGTAAAAATTATTTAATTTTTTATTGTTACAAATTACGATGCTTTATTTATATAAAGAAGCAAAAAATAAACTCTTGCGTTTTTTTATTTACTACTGAAAACCATCACTTTAGTAAAGGTATTTTTTGTTTAAACAAAATAATATATTTCCACTAGGATTTAAATAAAAACAATTAATTCATTATATTTCAGGATCATTCTGTGATAAATTCTGAAAATTTCATTATAATTGGTCAATTTCATGATTTTTGGTGAATTTTTAAGTAAAGGGGGGGGGGGTCAAAATGTTTATACACTTTCAGCGTCGGCTTTCATTTTGCTCGTACCTACTGAAAAAAAAATAATTATTACAATTTAAGATGCTTTATTTTCATTAAAAAAATCAACAATAAATTCATGCATATATTTTTTTTACTACATAACATTAGCAAAGGTATTTTCTTTTTAAACAAAATAATACACTTTCACAAAGATTTCAGTAAAAATAATGTCTTCATCATATTTCATGATTATTACTGGATAAATACTGTAAATTTCATTTAAACTCGTTAATTAGTGAATTTTTAAGTAACGGGGGGGATAAAAAGGTTCATACATTTTGAGCATCGGCATTCATTTTGCACAAACCTAATATATATATATATATATTTACATATATATATATATATATATATATATATATATATGAACAAATGATTAATAAAACATGTTAAAAGACACCTTGAAAAAGAGTTAAAAACATATTTAATTTTAAAAAAGGAAGCACAAGATTAGTGGATAGTCCTTAATCCGCGGAGTTTCGAAGAAATACTCTCCTTCTCATCAGAGGGCAGGAATTAGCAAAATGCAGGATCGGATTTTGCATATAAAATATTTAATGAAACTACAAGTAAGTCACAGATCTTACTTGTTATATATATATATATATATATTAGGCACCGCCAAAATTGGGGGGGCAGGTCAGTACTTTTTGACGGACCGTCTTTTTAAAAATCTACCAAAAATCAGGTAATTATCCGATCAATACGAAATTTTCAGCGATTATTAGGAGAAGAATGAACTTTATAACAATGTACTTATTTTTCATAAACGATATTTATATATATATATTTTTTTGCTTACAAAACCCCCCCTTGTTTTGAAGTGGGAACAAATATGCTTAAAATAATAATCTGAAACTGAACAAAACATATTGTGTTGTTGTAAGGGACTGAATTATAGATTAAAAAAAAAAAAAAAAATTGTTTGCATACCTTATTTTGACGTCTGAATATCAGAACTTCGATTGTGTTTAATTATCCCGCTTTTGAGTTTTGAAGTGTGAAATTCGGTGAATATGTTAAGTAAAATAATTAATTTAAGTTAAGCAAAACAAAAAAAAAAAAATTTTAATATTTATACGAAAAAAGCCATTTTAAAATTTTTGATAAATAAATTAACAATTTTTTTTTAGCGAGCCGAATAATGCATGACCATTATTAAACAGGGCATGCTTTGAATAATTGATATAAAAAACAAATTTCGATAAATGTTGTGCCCTTTGTGTTAAAAATAGTATCATTTTTTTCGATCCCGTTTGAAAACGTTTGCCGCCTTTCGACTACGGTGGACCAAACGCGCTGAAATAATTTTTTTTTATTCTGCTTTAAATTGCCCCCCCCATTTTGGGGAGTCTGGCCCCCCCACACATATACATTAAAAACCAAACTCATACAAATGGTCACCCATCTGGTACTGGTCAGCCTCAGCTTTATAATACATTGAAATTTTCGTCACTGAAAAATAAGTTTTTTTGGCCTGTTTGGTCTTCCATAGTTTTCTTCTTATAATCCGCAAACGTAAACAGAGTCGATCTCGACTCTACATGAACGCGAAATATCTGGTTACCTATATGAATAAGTGGAATTATTTGAAATTCAGGTACTTATCCTATAATATTTTTGCATATTCTCTTAGAAAATCATCCTAAATCTTAGTTAGACAATAAATAAATAAATTAATTATTTCAAAAACCTTTTTTTTTCAAATATTTAAGTACGTTTTTTGTGCAGGACAAAAAATGTCAATTGTTAACTTTTTGGGAAAATTTAACATTTAAAATTTAATTAAAAATAGTAGAAAAAGTTTTACATTATTCTGTTTTCTATATGATAAAATTCAGGGTTTTATTTTTCTGGAAAAAAAAGTTACTCAGAAATAATGGATTTTAATTAATGTAATTTAGTTTTAAAAAACAACAACAACTTGATTTTGCGGCCATTTTTGGCGGTGCCTAATATATATATATATATATATATATATATATATATATATATATATATATATATATATATATATATATATATAAGGCTACTTCATTTAACCACATAAATTAATATACGAAATTATTGATTTAGGAGTAAACTTTAAGTATTTACTTCAACAGTACTCAATACGTAGGTAGAGCTAGGTAGTAAGTTATAAAATATATATGGCGATTAAGCTACACAGAATATTCCGCATTTCATCCACGCTAGGATTCATCAGGCTTACATATATATATATATATATATATATATATATATATATATATATATGTGTGTGTGTGCGTGTGTGTGTGTAAGTGTGTGTGTGTATGTATGTATGTATGTATGTATGTATAAAATCTTTTAAGCTGTACAATTCTAACCCCCTCAGATAGTAAATCTAACCAAGAAGAAGGAAGCTGCGCCCCAAAAGAAAGGTTTCATAGCTCCCACACAGATCTTTCCCAACCCTAACCCGTTCTTGTAGCATTCCTTGCCTATATATCCCTTCTAGGTAAATACTTAATGCCTCTAGAGCGTCTCTTTGGGGTTGTAAGGGTCGTAGCACAGGGGCTCGGGAGGCGCCCCTCCCACGCGTCTGGCTGGCACCAACAATATGTACTGAAATCAAGCGAAGGGACCCTAACGGATTCGTGTTAATTAACTCCTCGCTGTAATCCTGTAATTCGTTATCGTGCGTCGTTCGTGCAAGTTACAGTGGTCGCGTTTCCAGCAGACACGCATACCATCGATCTAACCAATTATACCCGTCAGACACCCTACACCGCCCCCACCCCGCTCGCCACCCGGTAAATCCTTAAATCTGCAAAGTAAACAAATAAAATAAACGATAGTCAAAACGTCCACCCGACCGCTTGCTTTCCCCGACCCTTGTCGTTTCACCCCTCTTTTCTTTCCATACTGCTTTGGTTCATTACACTTCCTTTTATCCCCAGCCCTTTCTTTCTTCCTATCTTAAGTTTTTTTTCTTCCGTCCTCACGTATATTTTAAATTTATTCTTTCTTTCTTTTCCTTACTTCCTTCCATCCTCTCTTTCTTTCTTCCTTCCTTTCTTTCTTTTTTTTTCTTCTTTTTCTTTTTCGTTTCTTTTCTTCCTCCAACCCTTCTTTCTTCGATTCATTATTTCTTCCATCTCTTTTAACTTCTTTTTCCCCCTCCTGTCTTTCTCAATTCCTCCATCCCTACATTTTCTTTCTTCCTTCCTTCTTTCTTTCATTCCTCCCTTTCTTTCTTTCTTCCTTCCCTTCCTTTGCTCATGTCTTTCATTAAATAATATTTTTATCTTCCATCTTTCTGCACTTTTCTTTCCTGTCTTTTTTCTTTCTTTCTTTTTATCTTTCCTTCTTTCTTGTCTTCCTTTATTTCACTCTTCCTTTCTTTTGTATGTATTCCCTCCATTCATTACCTAATTCATTCTTTTCTTACTTTCGTTGTGTTTTTTTTTCTTTATAGTTTCTCTCTTTCTTTTCTTCCTCCCTTCCTACCCCATTCTTTTCTAGCTTCTTTTCTCACTTCTTTCCTTTCTGCTTTTTTTCCTGATTTCCTTCCAATTTTTTCTTCTTTCTTTACTTTCTTATTTTCTTACTTTCTTCCTCCCTCCATTCCTCCCCTTCTTTATTCTTCTTTAAATTACCATATACATTGAATTCCTTTTTATTTCATTCTTTATTCCCCCCTTCCTTTTTCTAACTTGCCCTCCCCGTTACTTCCTGTCTGCCTTCATTACTGGCTCCTCTTTCCATTCCTTTCTTACTTCCTTTCCTCCCTGTCTTTACAAAGGTTATTCATTTTATTTTTATTTTTTTTCCTCTTCCTTCCTTCCATCCTTTCTGCTTTCGTTTCCCTCTTTCTTTATTACGTTTTTGTTTTAAATAAATAGGAAAAAGGATTTATTAATATTAATATCTATACAACAAAACCCAAATTTCTAAAGATATATATATATATATATATATATATATATATATATATATATTTAAATGGAGATACGAAAATAGCTAATTATATAAATCTTTATTAAAAAATACTTTGCAAGGATGCGATAGAGGTAAAATAGCTTCGCTTGTTTTCTCTTCCTTTTAAGGGAAATGATTTCCATAATGTTTTATTGTTAAAGTGTTTTTTTTATTCAATAAGTCTGAAGAAAGGCTGTTCTTGTGAAAATTTTCAAACGACATATTGTTTGAATTTATCCGAACAATTGTAACTAATGGTGAAATACACTATTTTTTGTTATCAGTCCATTCTTTGAAGTCTTGGTTTTTGTTAAAACAATATATATATATATATATATATATATATATATATATATATATATATATATATATATATATATATAAGTGAACGTGTGTGTGTATGTGTCTGTGTACATTTCTCTACGCAATAACTCTGTCAAGTTTTAGTCTACAGACTCGAAATTTTATATACAGGGTCCTAATATTTGGGAAAATCTTTGTAATCCGTTTCCGGCCAGAAATTTCGCTGTTAAGGGGTAAAGTTCAACGATTTGACCTTTAAGAACTCTACCAAGCTACTCCGCCAATTTTAGGTCTAACCACTACCAATTTTAGATATAGGTTCCTTGGACATGGATCTAACTTAATAACTTGATTTAAGCCCCAAACAATAAAGGTAAAGGGGTCATAATTAGGGTCAAATTTTAAAAAATTGACCGTTTTTTTTTTTGCTCAACAACCTCCAAACATCCGGGCAACGCCGGGCTGAAATACTAGTACATATATATATATGCATATATATATATATATATATATATATATATATATATATATATATATATATAATCCAACAATAAACATGGCGGACATATTAACTATCAACAGCTCTCCCTCTCTCTCTCTTCCTACCCTCTCTCTCTCTTATATATATATATATATATATATATATATATATATATGTATATATATATATATATATATATATATATATATATATTCCAGGTAGAAAGATATCCCAAAATTAAGAATAATTGGATTCCAACAAGGATCCTTGATAGTGCTCAATCAAAGTGAGCAAATTATAGATTTTGTTTTCTTTATGTAAATACAGTCATATCTTGCTACGATGTGCAGACCGTTTGATCATAAATGATCTCATCACGCAAAGAATATTAAAAAATTAGAGAAGAAAATATACTCTGCTATGACTAGCATAGTATATTTTCTTCTTATCTAAAATTAAAAATGGTCTTGAACCCTTTTTAATTTTGAAATTTTCTTGCCTGATGAGATCATTTATGATCGAAACGGTCTGCACATCGTAGCAAGATATGACTTTATTTAAATAAAGAATAATGAAACAATGTAATTTGCTCTTTTTGATTGAGCACTATTATCGACCCTTGTTGAAATTATTCTTAATTTTGGATATCTTTCTACTTAAAACGGTCTGCACATCGTAGCAAGATATGACTGTGTTTACATAAAAAATAATATAAACTATATATATATATATATATATATATATATATATATATATAATTTGAAGTTGCTATTTTTTCAAAAGTAGGTTACCAGTGAAATATAACGAGGGTAATACAAGAGTGCTCAATACGGGAGTAGAGCAAGTTACATGTTCAATTTGTCTTTATATAAGCAGTAATTTTTGGCTACACACTCATGAACATGTTTCGGCCTTCGAGTATTAAGTAACTAGAGACCTCCTTAGACAACAACGCGTATTTTCGAAAGCGGATTTCATATTGAAAAACAGAAAATCGTTTTTCATTATGAATTCCGCTTTCGAAAATAAACGTTGTTGCATGAAGAGTTCTTCAGTTACTAAATACTAGAGGACTGAAACATGTTCATGACTGTGTAACAACAAATTACTGCTTATGTAAAGACAAATTCAAAAAAGCATATATATATATATATATATATATATATATATATATAAACATGTCAGTGTGCTAGAACGTTTACATCTTAAATTCTACGCAACTATGCACAATGTAAAAGCTAAGAAATTAACAGAAAAGTTAAATAAAAAATATTATCACATAATTTTTAATAAATAATTAATGAAGACTCGCTTTACAAATAAATATGCAAGTTAGTTAAACTTCATGAAATCACTTGTATATCCATGACTGGCTATATTCACAAGTTTGTTTTAATAATTTTTAAATAAAAAAGTAGACTTTTAAATGTCAGTGCAGAAAAAATTAACTCATACATATATACACTTGTGCCCGATATTATTCATACCCCTCGGATCTTTGAGATTTCTATAAGAATATTGCTCAAACCAGAAGGTAGACAATATTAAAGGGATTTCAAACAATAAATCAAGCATAAGCATTTAATTTAAACTCAACAAATTAATAAATTATGCAAGTTTGAAACATTATACAAAGAAAAACAATAATGGCACGAGTTCAAAATTATTCATACCTCTCTTACTAATAGTCAATAGCATGCCCTTTATTCTTAATAACTGCCTGTAACCGTTTGGGATATTTATCAACAAGATTTTTACAAGCATCAACACTGATTTTTGACCATTCTTCAATGCTGTGGTTCTCCAAATCCCTCAAATTTCTAGGTTTCCGCTTTTTAACCTCAGTTTTCAATATGTGCCAGAGGTTTTCGATAGGGTTCAGGTCGGGACTCTGGCTAGGCCATTCCAAAACATTAATTTGATTATCCTCAAACCATTTCTTGACTATTTTGGCAGTATGTTTTGGATCATTATCCTGTTGAAGGACCCAGTTTGGTCCTAAATGGAGCTTCTCCGCATCCTGTCTAATGTTTTTCTTGAGTATCTCCAAATATTGCTCCTTCTTCATGGTTCCATCTATCTTGACCAAACTACCTGGACCACTAGCCGAAAAGGAGCCCCAAAACATTAGGCTACCACCACCATGTTTCACCGTGGGTATGGTGTTCTTTGGGTTGTAAGCTTCTCCTTTCTTCCTTCAAACGTAAGAAGCATCCATATGGCCAAACAATTCAATTTTTGTTTCGTCAGTCCACAAAATACTTGAGAAAACGGACTCTGGAGAATTCACATGGGTCCTAGCAAACTTTAGACGTGCTGCAAGGTGTTTTCCGGTGTGCAATGGAGTCCTTCTTGGTCTTCTTCCTTTCAGACCATTTTCATGCAGAGTCCTTTGCAATGTTTGTCTTGATATTTTTATGCCAGAAGACTCCAGATTTTCTAAAATGTCCTTATTAGTGGTGGTTGGATTTGCATTAACACTTCTTACAATATTCCTGGTGGCTCTAGCAGACAGTTTCCTTTTCCTTCCTCTACCAATCAAGTTGTTTGTTGTGTGGTGGCTCTGGAATTTTTTGATGATGCTCTGTACTGTTGCTGTAGGGACCTCAAATTTCTTGGAAATTGACTTGTAACCTAAACCATCCTTATGTGAATTCACAATTTTAGTCCTAAGATCATTACTAAGCTCTTTTTTCTTCCCCATTCTAATAATTTTTATTCTTTTATTGGTTTTCAGTTGATATCATTTTAATTTCTGAAAAATGCAAAAAACGAAATGAAATTAATCAAAGGTTGTATAAAAGCATTCAAAATAAGAATCAAACAGAAAACAAACAGTCAGAAACTCGATTAATACTGAAAAAATAAGGGGGTATGATTATTTTTGAACATTGCAGATTTTATAAATAGCTGTATATTTCTTTTATTACAAGTATCCCGAGATTTTAAAATGACGAAAATGACCAGAAGAGGTTTATTAAGAATATGTATCAATATGGACGTAAACAATAAATTCTTACAAAAGTTACACCTAATAAACTCAATTTTCAAGGGGGGTATGAATAATATCGGGCACAAGTGTATATATATATATATATATATATATATATATATATATATATATATGTATATGTGTGTGTGTGTGTGTGTGTGTGTGGGTGTGTGTGTATGTATATATATTGTATTTTGTGTACAGAAAGTTGTTAGATGAGAATAGTCATTGGTACCGTCGGTTTCAAGCCCGATAATTAGGACCGTTTAGATAGCCATATCAAGCTCTCTTCAGCGAATACTCATCATACAGGAGGTGAGTATTGGCTGAAGAGAGCTTGATATGGATATTTAAAACGGTCCTACTTTTCGGGCTTGAAACCGACGGTACCAATTACTTATCTTATCTAATAACTTTAAACTTTATGTACACAAAATACAAAATATAAATAATTCTAATTTTTCGGATTTCCCTTTTAATTGAGCACTCTGCTGGATTTCTTTTTCCCAAAAAACTAATCATACATATATATATATATATATATATATATATATATATATATATATATATATATATATATATATATATGAACAAATGATTAATAAGACATGTTAAAAGACATCTTGAAAAAGAGTTAAAAACATATTTAATTATAAAAAAGGAAACACAAGATAAGTGGATAGTCCTTAATCTGCGGAGTTTCGAAGAAATACTCTCCTTCTCATCAGAGGGCAGGAATTAGCAAAATGCAGGATCGGATTTTGCATATATATGTGTGCATATATATATATATATATATATATATATATATATATATATATATATATATATCATTAGAAAGTCTAATGTTTATAAACACTGTTGATTATGGAATGCAAAATTCAAAATTTAACTGTTTAAAAGCCAAAACAAATGAAGAAAGAAAGACAAACCTGATATTATTTTCTTGGGTTCTTATTTACTTAAGGTCAAAGAAAGCAACATGTTGGTGTTTGATGCGAAGGAAACTCAAGTTCCCCAAGGAATAACCTAAACCGAAAGAAAAAAAAGAAAAATAAAATTGTCTCATTCGCGAAGGATTTCTCTCTCTGTGATCGAAAAACAGAAAGATAAAGTATAGTATCAGAAAAGATTCTGCACTTTGCTCCTATGGACCCCCCCCCACAAAGTTGGTAATTTCTTTTGTACTTGCATTTCAACTCTTATGTCTATATAAATCCTTTCAATTTCTAAATTAGTACGTTCACTACCCGTTCTTCTCCATGGGTATTTATTGAACTTCTTCTTCTTCTTCTTCTTCTTCTCATTATTATTATTATCATTATTATTATTATTATTATTATCATTATTATTATTATTATTATTATTAGTAGTAGTAGTAGTAGTAGTATTGCTGTTGCTGTTGACTCACAAGGGGCTTTTACACTGGTCATAAAGGATCTCCCCCTTGAGAACAGCCAGTTGTGTTCTCTGGAGGCTGAGAGACAGCAAGTCTCGCCACTTTCCAGTGCTCTCTACCTTTTCTGATAATATTTGCAAATGAATTTGCATCATCGCAGCAGTCGCTCACCATCGATTTCTCACTAGCAGCGGTCAATGGACTCCACTGGAATTTGAGTTGCAATAAGCCTCCCCAAGGTTCCAGTTCTCTTCGCACTGGTCCATCGGAGGTCTGGTCAGTGCTCTCTCCTCGGTCTTTCCATCCTCCTTGACACATCTCGATTGTTTGGCGTCATTCTTTGTTGAGGGGAGGGGGAGGGAGATTGGGTAATAGGAGAGGATGGGGAAGGGGGAGGGGATAGAGAACTTATAGATATATATATCTCTAATGTTCTTGGTTCCATGTAACGCTTCTTCATGCTTTGTCACTGCAGCAGTTTGTCTAGTCCGCTCGTGTAGCCCATGTGTATTAGTCCCCGCATTCAAGGGGTTTCTTTAATACTTCAGCTTTATTATTATTATTATTATTATTATTATTATTATTATTATTATTGGTCACCCGACAAAAGGAGGGTGGACCTGTAAATTTACCTTGCCCATCCGAACTTTTCTCAATAACTACGGCTTGGAATTTTTTAAAATTTTACACAAACATTAAAAATGATATATATATAAAAAAGTAACAGAACGAATTTTCCGGGAAAACTCCAGTTTTCACCCTAGGGGTGCCTTTTGGGTTAAAGTGGCTAAAATTGACACTTTTTTTTTAATTGATACCTTGGATTTTTATAAAACTTTCTGAAACTTTGTAGCTAACTGATTTCTATACAATTTTGTTCTTTTAGGGCTAATAAAAAACACTCCATTCTTGAAACTACTTTACCAAATTTGTCCAAAATTCTTGGGACTATTGTACCATATTTGTCCAAAATTTTCTGTGTATGGCTATTTAGCAGTTTTGCATGGTGCTGAACTCAAATTTAAATCTGTTAAGGCCTTGGGGACTTTTGGGGCTAAATGTGGGGTAATTTCTTTTTTTTTGCATGGTGCAGAACTCAAATTTACATATGCTAAGGCCTAAAACTGCACTGTGTGTTTATTTTCACCAAGATTTTATGTCCCATGGTGACTTTTAAAGCTAAAGAGGGGGGGCGGATGCTACACTTAGTCGTTTTTTTTATGCATCGTTCACTGTGCACCCACGCGGGAAAATGCATGCTTCCCTTTTTAACTATTAGTTTTCACACAAGGATTATCTTTGCGAACCTGTGGCGTTCCCTGGAGTCTGAGTTACAACAAGTCTTCCCAGATTTTCAGTAGTCATTACCTGTTTCGATAACATTTGCAAATTAGTTTGCGTTATCATAATAGCTGTTTACCATTGATTTTTTCTTTGGTCTTCGCAAGAATGTGGGTGCCACTAAACCTTTTCGCACGCATCTAGTGGAAGTCTAGTTAGTGCTCTCTCTCTTCAGTCGTTTTATCCTCCTTGACCATCCTCAATTATCTGGTGTGGCACCAGTATTGGTTGACACTACACTATTTTGGGGGTTTTACTTACAGATATATAGTTTCAGTTTCTACGATTCCATGTGGCGTTTCTTTATGATTTACATCTGTATTAGTTTCTATATATCCAGCTCATATGCATTAATCTCCACATTCAAGGGTTTTCTTTAATATTTCAGCCATTTTTATTACTGCTATCCGTTGTATCTTCTTAGCCCTCCCTCTAATTCCAATCTCTCCCATTCATTTTAAAACGGTTGTTCGGTATTGTTCCTAGTGCTCCTAATATTAGTGGTGTCATCTTGACTTTCTTTATCTTCTATATTCCTTTGAGATCTCTAACCAGTTCCGCCTATTAGCACTGCTTCTCTATCCCCTTGATTCTCACTCTGTTGTCTGCTGGAACGGCGAAACCTACGATCTGGCAGGACTTTTGTTTCTTGTTAACTATTATGAGGCTTGGATGGGTGTGTCCGTTTGTATATGTCTGTTCCCATAGGATTAGGATTAAGTAATTCTGCCGGTTTGTGCTTGTACCATTTGTCTGGCGTTCAACATTCAGTTGTCTGCATAATTTCCAGTGTATTGACTTCCCGACGTGTGCGTGTCTACTCTTATATACTTTTGGGGCTAGTTTGCTGCATTCGCTTATTATTATTATTATTATTATTATTATTATTATTATTATTAGTAGTAGTAGTAGTAGTAGTAGTAGTAGTAGCAGCAGCAGCAGCAGTAGCAGTAGTGTTCTGTATTATCTGTTCTCATCTTTGATTGTATTCGACAATGTTTCAGCCTATGTAAATTCCGGGTTTCTCCAAGTTTATCCTGTCGAACTCTTAAATCTTTCTGCCAAACTCGAGATTCTACACGGATTTTTGACCAGCATCCTTGATGTAATTCATGTGGATAACACGGATAACACGCTGTTGTTACGTCTGCCATAAGTAAGTGGCAATTGCGTTGTTTTAGCATCGCCCGCAAGAATGAGTGAACCTTCAACTCCCAAAAGACTGTCAGTTAGAACTGAATTTAACTGAAGTACTTTATCCGTTACGCCACGGCTAGTTGCCGATTATTTAATTCTTCACTACACGTGATCATAAATCACATAGATTAGTGACGCCTCGTTTTGGGAGATTTGGTGAATATCGGGTGAACTCTTAGTATCCATCGCTCCCATGTCCACTCTCAACGAAGTGAGAATCTATCCAGGAATGTTATAAAATTTGACATTAAACTACTTCATATCCACATCTACATCCCGTCACCACCCCCAAAAATCATATTTCCGCCTCTCAACTACTAGCTCGAAACCTAGTTCTAACTTCGTGATCATGGCGCTAACCAATTTAATAACCCCATCCCTAACCCTGTACGGCACACTCACGTTGACACACCTGTTCTCGCCAGATCACCGAAGTTAAGCCTGGCCAGTACCAGATGGGTGACAATTTAGGAAGGCTACGCGCTATATTTATCATCTGGGAGGGCTGGGCGTGGGGCCAGAAGCCTCACCCCGAAAAAAAAAACTCTTCGCTACAAAAGCATCTACAAAATTATGGATCGCCTATGCCCCTTAAGGGACTCAAGGCTGTGGGTGGATCCCTAACCCTAACCTAGAATGCGACTAACCCAATTCAATAGCATCTAACCCTACGTATCAGCCTAACCCTTACACTATCCCCATTTGTAACCCTAACATTAACCCTAATCCTATTTCATATTCCATTCAACTATTAAAGATAACTCCCTTCCGTCAACCTTCCTGAGTATGTCAGGACAACGCATCCAGTCGTGACTCTCTAATTTTGGAACTCTGAATGAAAACATCTCTTTGTGTCTATTACTCATAGTGGTCTAATCTGGAGCAGTAGCATTAAATAATGGTGTGCATATTAGAGTGTGTGCAAATATATATCTAACAGTATACCAGTGTGTGTGTATATCGGAGGCATTATATAACGGGGACACAGGACAGCTGATAATAATACTGGGGAAAATACATTTATACATTTCTTTACATATCAGAGGGGAAATACACTATTAATGATGGCGGAAGGGACATATAATACTTTGAGGGAGTTATACAAAGTTCGTTTGCAAGATGAAAGACAAAACAACCTTTCAGTCGTAATGGCGACGACGAAGTCAAGGTTTACAAATTATAATTGATGATTATTTATTCTAAAAGCTAAAAGGAATTAAAGTTTTAACGATTACATTGTGGTATCGTCCCGTCTTCGCTTCAAGAGGGTTTCAGCTATCCCGACTCGACCCTCCTCGACTCTGCCTTGACTCTCACTACGTCGCTTTTCGACTGTCTGCTCTTCTTAACTGACTCGAACCCATCTCAGTATATTGGAAATCCCCTACTTCATCACGTCAGAGGCGTGGTTCGACACGTGAAATTCATACACGTGAATGTCACCTATGTATATCCAAACAAGCTCTTGGCAAACAAACAAAAATCTAAATGAATTGTTTCATTTATAACCTATTTATTTCATCATTATTTCTAAACTGTATTGTTCATATCTAATCCATCGCTAAACTGCATTGTTCATATTTAATCTATCACCAAACCATGCCTTGCCACGTGAAATTCATTCACGTGAATTTCACCTATATATGTCCAAACACGTTTTCGCTAAACAAAGGAATTCTTAAATGAATTGTTTGATTTATAATTTATTTGTTTCATCATTGTTTCTAAACTGCATTTTCATATCTAACTCTGATATAAAAAATATTTATTTATTTCTAAGAACTATAGCAATCGTTCTAAATTCCGAAGATTTCAATATGTAATTTTTTTTAAAAACTTTCTTACTGGGTTCGATTCTAACCGAAATACTATTTTCAAACTTATCTATTTAATTACCGGGGTCTGTCCCTTTTCATATAACAGTATTTTCTGTCAGGATCCCATCTATGTGTCAAGAAGAAACTACACTTAAGAAAATACCTGACTGTAGATAAGGGTCAGGTACATCCAAATTTGAAATACTGCTTCCCAATCTGGAGAGGATGCGTTTAAAGCAGAATTTCCTGTCTTTACAGTATACAAAATTCGACTTCGAAATGAAAACTAGTGATCTCTTTTCTCCTTTAAATTCCTATTTTCACATATTAGACGCTGTCAGTCTCTTTCTGCTCAATCGTTATTTCCATGGAAAGGGCTCGATCGAGCTGCAATGTTTTCTTTTACTTCTAAACTAATTTAACCGATTAAATTAATAGTCATTTTTTTAACAAAGAGCTAGACGTGTGGTGTCCATATGTTTGTTATAGTTTCTTAATTTGGTTTTAAGTTCGACTCTTTCCGGTAATCCTAACCCTAACCCTAACCTCCCAACCTCATATTATAAATCATTTTTGTTTTTTAGTTATTAGTTTACTGCCTAAAAAGAAATCAAAATCTATTTTTTTTTTTTTTTGCTAATTCGTTCCGACGGCTATCAAAGATTATATGAAAAGTAAGAATTAAAAAAAAATGGTTTGGTTGTTTTGTTTAACGGCATATTTCGAGTTATTTCATGTCGAATCCAGTAATCATGTTGCATTCAGTTATTTTGTAGAAGATTTTTTTATTCTTCAAGCATTTTGTATCTTCAATCGCTAGGTTGTAGTGTTTGGTTTGGTGCCTTTCTAGTGAATTTTATCGTTTTTATTTCCTGCCCTGCAGAACATGAATGAGTTTTGTAATGGGAGCGGGAAAAGGGTTACAGCATTAATGTGTGGTACATTTTAAGTAAGGAAACCAGTTAGGAAATGGGGGAGATAGAAAGAGAAAGGGAAAATGGGAAGAAGGAAAAGGGGAAAAGATGGGTTGTTGGTTTTGGTTTTGCAGTTTTCGTATTATACACACACACACACACACACACACACACACACACATATATATATATATATATATATATATATATATATATATATATATATATATATATAACTACTTAATTTACTCACATTAAATTAATATACGAAAGTACAGCTTTATGCGTAAACTTTAAGTATTTACTTCAAAAGTGCTCAGTACGTAGGTAGAGCTTATGCCTGCAGAATCCTAGAGTGGATAAAAGAATATTCAGTGTAGCTTAATCGCCATATACATTTTATAACTTACTAACTATATATATATATATATATATATATATATATATATATATATATATATATATATATATATATATATATATATATAGTTAGTAAGTTATAAAATGTATATGGCGATTAAGCTACACTGAATATTCTTTCATCCACTCTAGGATTCTGCAGGCATAAGCTCTACCTACGTACTGAGCACTTTTGAAGTAAATACTTAAAGTTTACGCATAAAGCTGTACTTTCGTATATTAATTTAATGTGAGTAAATTAAGTAGTTATATATATATATATATATATATATATATATATATATATATATATGTGTGTGTGTGTGTGTGTGTGTGTGTGTGTGTGTATAATACGAAAACTGCAAAACCAAAACCAACAACCCATCTTTTCCCTTTTTCCTTCTTCCCATTTTCCCTTTCTCTTTCTATATATATATATATATATATATATATATATATATATATATATATATATAAAGCTGAACGTCTGTGTGTGTGTCTGGTTAGGAATAGGCTCTTATATGGTTGACTATTTAAAAAAAAACAACTGATTACATATAATGATAGAAGATGTATCGAGGATCAGGAATGGGTATGTTTGATCTGCCAACGGTGGTTCATAAAAATTGTGGGGTCTGCGTTCCCGCCTGGACCACAAAGTATGGAAATAAAAAATGAAAAAAAAAAACGTTTACAAGGGTTTTTTTATATAGATGTACATAAGAATACTTTGATAAGTATGTTTCAACGTAAATAGGGATGGTATAATAAAATTGTGGGGTCAGCGTTCGCGCCTGTACTCCATGTAAAAATGGCACAGACTTTAACAAAGACTTTTCATATCTATTTGAATAAGTATACTTTGATAATTATATTTGAGTTTGAAGAAATATGGTATAATAAAATTATGGGGTGTTCTTTCGCGCCTGACCTCCATAGAATGTAAATATGTCACAAAGTTTAAGAAAGTTTTTTTAAAAAGGGTGAGGGTCCACAATAACACCTTAACTTTAATCTTAATTCACGTTAGCTTTTGTTTATTTTTTTGAGTTGAATCATATTGTGTCGAATAAATTCACGTTCTTATTAAAGTGAAAGCCAAAAAAAAAAAAAAAGTCGGAACTTTAGAAAATTCTCGACACAAATTTTGCACAACTTTGTTTTTTTTTCCTTCTCCATTTGCACGTGGTACTCTTTCGAAAATAGATAAATAATAAAAAAATAAGAACGTTGCTTGTTATTGTGTCAAAAGAAGGAAAAAATCCTGCTCACGTGATTACGTGTCTTTTTAAAAACATTTACATAACCTTTTTTATTTTTATTTATATATCTGTTTAAGCTTTTTTGTCAGTGTACTAGAAGGAATTCAGTTGATTACAACCCTTTCCGCGTGTTCTTTACATTATAATAGTACAACCCTGAATCCGAAGGCGCAATACTACACCGTTCAATACTGTAAAACTGAAACGAGGCTGTTCTACTTGAAAAGGACTACATTTTTTTCTTATTAATATTTATATTGCTTCTTTGCTTTAAAAAAACTAAAGTAGCTACATGTTTACTTTTTTAATATCCCATTTTGCTGTTTCAGATTATTTTACTAAAATAAATAAAGCTTCATTATTTTTCAAACCTGTTTTTATTTCTTTGGTTTTCGATATTTCGTCGATATCATTTAATAAGAGTGTTTAGCAGAAAAGCCAACAAACGACTACCCGAAAAAATAAATATACAAGAAATAAATGTTACCATAGTCAATAAAAGTTCATTTCATGTTTTTTTTTGTTTTGAAATAGTTTTAATGCTCTTTACTTAAAATAATTTCAGCGAACCGAAATTAAAACGAAATTTTAGGCGATAACTACTTAAATGAATGTTTATATAAACTACACATGCCATAATCGAATATTCCCCAAGCACAAAATAACGGAAAACATAAAAATATGTTTATAAATATTCCTTACGTTGACTGAAATCTCTTAAATTGTTAACACAGAATGCTCAGGTGCCCCTCCTTCAAACTGAAAACGGGGCTCTTCATTTCAAAGTCGCTGGCATTTTGATTTTTTTAAAACCGGTTTGTGAATTAAAAAGATTTTTTTTACAAACTACTTAAAAATACAAACCAATGGACATTTCTACCATAAAAGCAACTTTTATTGACTATGGTGACATTTATATCTTGCATATTTATTTTATTGTATATATATAACATTTTCTCTTTGTGAGGAAAGATGATTTTATTGGCCACTCTTAGCTACGAATGGAAATAAAGTTGATATATAAAAAACATATTTCGCGAAAATTATCTTTACTTTCATCATATTTTCCTTAGGGTAAAACTTTTGAGTATCATAACCTATCTCTTTACAATCCCTTACTTTTCATGACCTATCATACTTTCATCAATCACAGTCAATTTTCTATAGGCTGTTTTTGAACCCAGTCAACGACGGGTACTTCTGCTAGTATATGTATATATATATATATATATATATATATATATATATATATATATATATATGGTTGTTCACTTACAAGTAGCGCGATCTTTCTAATCTTTCTCGAATTATTTTTTTTTCAGATTGAGCGGCCCAATAAAAGTATTCCTATCTCTCTCATCTTTCTTGTAACGACCAACTGACACCACAAGACAAAATGCAATTCTTTTTCCAACAGGATGGCATACATGACACACCTCTCACAGATCCTTGACACGAGTTCATGACA
>NC_136511.1:3002509-3060009 GCF_053919585.1 Euprymna scolopes
CTTATCTGAGCTTTCTCCTTCGTAACCAAAAAGGTGTGTCGCCTGCTTGCTTATTCTTTTGTTTTTTTCTTGTTTTTATTTTATTGTTATTTTTGATTATTTATTTATTTATTTTATCTGAGAACGCAGGCTCCCTTATCAGGTCAAATTACATCAACACCCACCGGAACTGACTCCAAGATCAAAGAAGAAAGATCAAGGGATCGTGCTCTCTGCGATTATCCCAGACTTGAATCCACGCCTTTCGAGCCTCCATTATCAAAGATCGACAATAACCCACTGCAGATAACTCTCGCCAACCCAAGTGTGTACCCTCTGAACGGAAACGGCTGCTCGGCCTCTTCAGAAACATTGCTTATAAAGCATTGTGTTTTAAATACCAATATCTATTTATTTATTAGCAAGGCTACCCGGTATCACCCGGGATTCTAATTTCTGTACATTACGTTTATTGCAAGAAGAAAAAAAAACACAACAAAAATTAAAACAAACCAATCTGTTATCGATATTCTCTCCTATACATCTATAAAAGCGAAAATGTGTGTGTGTGTGTGTGTGTGTGTGTGTGTGTGTGTGTGCATTTCCCTACGAAATAACTCTGTCAATTTTCGGTCTAGAGACTCGAGATTTGACATAAGGATTATTGACACGTGGAAAAATCTTTTTCGTCGGTTGTCAGCCAGAAATCTATCTGTCAAGCGGTCAAAGTTCAACGATTTGACCTTTGAAAACTCTACCAAAGTCCTCCGCCAATTTAGGGTCTAAACACTTGTAATTTTAGATGTAAGTTACATGAACATGGATCAAATTTTTTAATTCGATTTGAGCCCCCCCCCCCAAATGTAATGGTTAATGGGTCAGAATTGGAGTCAAAGTTTTAAAAAAATTGACCTCTCAGCCAATTTTGGGCCTAAACATTTGACATTTTACATAAAGTGTATTCAGACATAGGACAAGTTTTTAATCGTTTTTTCACCGGAAATTTGGCTGCCAAGGAGTCAAAGTTCAACAGATTTAATTTTTGCAGTCTCTATCAAATTATTCAGCCAATTTTGGGTCTAAACCTTTGTAGTTTTAGATAAATGGTATTCAGATATGCAGCAAGCTTATTAATAAGTTTTTGCATTAAAATTTTGCTGCCAAGAGGCCAAAGTTGAAAGTGTTGACCTGTGCAGATTCTACCAATCTCCTCCGCCAATTTTGGGTCTTAACACTTGAAATTTTAGATGTAGGTTACCTGCACATGAGTCAAACGTTTTTTGCCAATACGCCTTTCGTTATTAGTTGATTATATGACGAACTGAATTATTTCCTATTGCTTCACGAGGTTATCAATTATTTAATTAGCGATTTGATAACAGGTTTTATAATTTTCGCGCTATGTTATACGCGATTAATCTATTATGTAAATCTCGCCTGTCTGTTAATGTGTGTGTGTGTTAGTGTGTGGGTGTATGTATGTTTGTATGTATCGTTAAAACGTTCGACACACGTGACCAACACTGAAAAATTGATATCGTTTGAAAGCTCAGTTTCTCGGATGACAAATATCCAAAAATTTTCAAAGAACATTCATTCTTTGATCATCAACTAGGCCGTTTTTCACAAGGAGGGGTCACTTTTTGCAAAGTCTGCATACGCTTTTCAAAGACTAACCTTATTTAGAACGCTGCCGACGTCGATTGTCGCGATAGGCGCGAAGGCTAAGCAGTTGGCTTTTTTCATCTTTTTTTCCTCCTGTGCATTACGGGCTCGAGCCTGGCTATTGTGGTTTTTTTTCGCTCGCACGGGTACTCGCTGTAATTTTCATTTTTTTATGGTTTTGTTGCTCAATAACCTTACAATAAAAACCTCTCCAAACCCGGGCAATACCGGGCGCCGCCGCTAGTCTATTATATAAAAGAAAGATGTCTGTGTGACAGTGTGTATATGTGTATTTGTATGTCTACTAAAAATTTTCGCCAGGCCTATCCGACCGGGTCGAAAGTGATGCTATCTGTAAGAACAATCCCTCGAATGCATAATATGTGAATATTAGAAAAAAAAAAAAGATTAATTCCGTAATAGTTAACTGAACCACTTTTTAGAACAGGGGTCCGTTCTGTCGTCGCGTCACGCACACGTGATTAGCTAAAACTATGTTTAAAAACCTTATTTTACAACGTCATGACATCATAAGAAGTTGTGGCCGTAACGGAAAACGCCTTTGCCAGTAACTTTGCCCCCCCCTTTGTTTTCTCTTTCAGGTTTAAAGTTCGAGCTCAGCCCCGCAGCTCATTTTTTTCAGTCGTACTGGCACTTTGATTGTAAAAAAACAGTTGTTTTGATTCATTTATTTATTTTTAGGAGACGGGAGAGTCCAGCGCACGTGCAACACAAAATTGCTCAATATTCTTTATATACCTTCTGTCAAAATATCTGATGGGAAAATTGTTGTTTTCTTGTGGGCGATTTCTTTCTTTTATTTTCTTTTTTATTTTGTTTCTTTTATTTTTGAAACTAGCGGGGGTACCCGGCATTGCCCGGGTGTTTGGAGATGTGTGTGTTGAGGGGGGTAGATCAAAACAACCCTGTTAAAAAAAAACGTTGGCCGGTTGTTTGAAGGTGTAAAAGAAAAAAAAACAGTTTTAGTAGGGAGGTAGGCTTGAACCCCGAAGCCTTAACGCAAAGGTGGAAATGAAATTGAAAAAAAAAACCCTGAGACCTAGCCATCTCAGCCACGAGGGGTGGAGAAAGTGATAATTGTTATAAGTAAACATTTATAAATTGAAATTAACAGGTGCGAGAAAGTTAAGTCGCGTGATGTTTGACCTAGTTTTGAGCTGCAAGCCAGTTTCTGTTTTCCCCGCCTCATCATTCGTTTTCGAAGACGCGGCGATTGAGAAATATCTCGAAAATACCTCGTAAAAGGCGGGCAAATATCAGGTAGCCGCGACCCTCGTTCTTAAGTCGTAGATATTATGATATAGTCAGTATATCAAAAGTTTTTAGAACGAGTGCACACACACACACGCACAAATTTTCGCTTTATATATAGATTGTTGTTGGCATATTGAGGAAATTGCTCAATATCCTTAGTATAGTAGCTCTGTTCAAACCGAACTTCCTGTAAACCCGGGCAACGCTAGGTATCTAAGCTAGTCTATTATATACAGGGGACCTGTCTATATTTATTTGCGTGTGTCTGTATGTCTACTAAAATGTTTCGTCAGCCTCATTAAACCGGGTGGAAACGGTACCATCTGAAAGAGCAATATCTCGGATGTATATGTAAAAATTGAAAAAAAAAGTAAGTTATTTCGTATAGAAATAAAGTTTTAAATGAAGGGAGGGTCAGTTAAAATTGTCTCTTTCTAAACGATTTCAAAAACTGCGCATGCGTCAAGCATTATTATTTGAATTAGTTTCAACAAAATAATTTCCAACTTTGTTTTACAATCAGCACTGTGGTTCAATGGATTAGGAGGGTGTCTGATACGCATAAGTTTTGACGTTTGTGTATACCTTCTGGTGTTTTTTTTTCTTTTTGTATTTAAAACAGGATTGTTTTGTAATTACGGCGAATAATCATATTTAAAAAATCTTTATTTAGATTTTTTTATCAGAAGTTAAATAAACTGATGGTTAAACTTTTATTTAAAGAAACAAAAATTATAATGTCGATTCTTTAATTAAAACAAAAACAAAAAATTTCTATCACTTACATTTTCTTAACAATGTTTTTCTTTTGCATAAAAATAGGGTTAAATGGTTTTAAACTTTGTAATATTTGTTTCGCATTTTTTTTATCGGCGGTTAATTAAATAAAAACAAAACATGTTTCTTATTTCGAGAGTTTCATAAATCACATTTCTTTTGACATCCTTAATACTTGTGGAGGTATCAATTAAAGTGCTCAGTATTCCTACTATAGTAGGTGTTTCTAAACCGAACTTTATGTCGACCCAGGCAACGCCGGTTATCCACGCTAGTATAACATGACTTGTTTTCTTTTTGATCAATCGATGTTTTCTAATGTGAAATATATATAAATAATATTTTCATCCTCCTCAGCTGCTGAAAAGATCATTAAATCCAAATCTAAATCTTCATTCGACTTAGAATCCATTTGGGCTTGACTGTGGATGAAGAATGGGTGTGACAGAATGTCAAGCTTAATGCCAGATGCAGTCTTTTCTAAACACTACAAGGTCAAGTTGTCAGCGATTACCAATCGCCAATCGGACTTAGGGTTAGTGACAACCACTATTGTTAATCGCTCTAAAAATGAGGTTAGTTTTTCATAATTATAACGCATTTTTACGTTTGAAAATATATTTCTCGTGCGGCAGAACGCGAGCTTTACTTCAACAATCGTTATATACTTTACTGGAATCATTTTAGTTAATATACTTTTCGGGAAAATGCCGAAACACGGGTAGGCTAGTATATATATTTATATATATATATATATATATATATATATATATATATATATATATATATATATATAATATAAAGTTGAACGTCTGTGTGTGTGTGTGGGTGTGGGTGTGGGGGGTCACGAATATGCTCCTATATGGCTGACTATTTAAAAAAACTGATTACATATAATGATAGAAGGTATCGAGACACAGGAATGGGTATGTTTGATCTGGCAGAACGGTGTTTCATTAAAATTTTGGAGTCTGGGTTCGCGCCTGCCCCCCACAGTATGGAAATAAAAATGAAAAAAAAATCAAACGTTTATAAGCGTCTGTGATATAGATGTACATAAGAATACTTTGATAAGTATGTTTTAAGTTAAATAGGGATGGTATAATTAAATTGTTGGGTCTGCGTTCGCGCCTGGCCTCCACAGAATGGAAATAGGCACAAACTTTAATAAAGACTTTTCATATCTATCTGCGTAAGTATACTTTGATAATCATTTTTCTAGTTTGAAGAAATATGGTATAATTATTGGGCGTTCGTTCGCGCCTGACCGCATATTATGGAAAAATGTCACAAAACTTAACAAGGTTTTTTAATATGGATCCACAAAATACTATGATAAGTGTTTCAGTGTGAACAGGTATGATATAATAAATTATGGGGTTTATCTATTTTATTTTTACTTTCATCATATTTTGCTTTGGTTTTGATACCCCCAAATTCGAAGCTATCTCTTAACAACCCTTAGTTTTCATAACCTATCACACTTTCATAAATCAGAATCCATTTTTTGTAGGCTTTTGTTGAACCCAGTCAACGACGTGTACTTTTGCTACTATATATATACATATATATACATATATATACATATATATATATACATACATATATACATATATATCTATATATACATACATACATATATATATTTATACATACATATCTATATATACATACATATATATATTTATACACACACACGCGCACACACACACACACACACACACACACATATATATATATATATATATATATATATATATATATAAATGTAATATTTGGTTCGTTAAAAGTGAAAAAAAACATATTTCTACGTTACCAATTTAATTGAAATTTTCAGAAATACTATTTTTAAAATGAAGGAATGTTTGCATGTTATTAAAATAATTTAACATTGCGAATTATAAAAATATTAAATTAAATAAAAAATATTGTTCTTAACTGCGAGATTATCGCCATTTTATTTCCGGTAGAAATTAGCCTTTCACTTATTAAGATAAGTATTATTTGTATTAATTTTCATGATACTTATGCAGAGAGTGATCCGTACTGAAATAATGTTATTATTTAAAAAGTCATTCTTAATTTGGGGAGGGGAGGATGTAACCTTACAATTGAATAAAAAAAACATATCGTAAAACTTTAATTAAACGTTGAAATATGATTTACAAAATAGCTCGGATCGCTCTCTGCATTAGCACCATTTTTATTTAATGCGGACTATTATTCTCATCTTTATTAGTGGTTGTTTCATGACTTTTCGGCCAACTATTCCTCTGGCCTTCATTAAAAGAAGTAAGTGCGTGAGAAATTATTTTTTCCTTTTATAAATGTTCAGTAACTTTTCCTTTTATTATTCTTAAAGAGTAAAACTTTTCTTATCCATGAAAAGAGTTAAGCTTACGTAAATAAATAAATGTTTGTACACGTGACACATTATCAATAAAATGATTTAGTTACTTTTTGTTTAAATGATTTATGAAAAGAGTTAACATGCTTAATTTCTATACTTATAGGTTTTTGGAATTTTTTTCACTGGATTATTATTGATTGGACACTAATTAAACAGATTATTAAAAAAAATTAAAAAGAAATCATTATTTCGACATTTGAAAGTGGTGCTCACTTTTTAGTTACAACGTTCTGATAAATCAGTCACCCATTTTGTAAGCAATAAAAACGCAGTATATCAAAACCATAGAAAGTAAAAATAATATGAGCCTCTACCGCATTTGTAAGTCAGAAATATATTTCTTTCTCAAAGAAAAAAAAATAGATTGAACATGACTTTTTTTATTGTTTTTATGAAAATAAAGTTTCGAGTTAAATTTTTTTTTTTTACTTATTTAAAGTCAGTTTGTGGGTGTTTTTTTTAAAATTGTTTTTATGAAAGGTGAGTTTTTTTGTTTTTTTCCAAACTTTTTTTTTTTTAAAATTTTCTTTAACGTATTATAAATTTCACTAACATGAAGAAATGTTTAATAATTTGGTATTTTTTTAGATTAGGTCCACCTCCACAATTTTCCTTTCAATGACGACATTTATAGGTTTCCGAGTATGCTGAACACGCAAATCGCATTGAAATTTTGCGGAAATAAATAGTTGTATTATGCAGTGTATTTTTCGGCGGCCATCTTTTTACGTGCACACGCGCCATAAACAAATACACGCACGTAAAAAAGATTCCCGCCAAAGATTACAATGCATAATACAGCTTTTTATATCTTGATAACTACTTATTTCTGCAAAATTTCAATGAGATTTTCGTATTCAGCATAGTCGAAAACCATTTCAAGTCGTCATTTAAAAGAAAATTGAGGAGGTGGACCTAAAAATTTACCAATAATTTTTCATCCCGTACACCTGCCGATACATTGCTTCGTCAACATGTGACCATTTTATATCTCCCGAAGACACTTCCGTATTTAGAAAAAAAAATGAGTGACCGCATAGCATAAACGAAGGCTACGGCTGTGAAATGGAAAATAGTCCCAGAGTTCAGGGGTTATTACCATGCAAAAGAAATCAAACAAAAAACTTTTTAGCCAAGGAACACAGAAAAATGCCCCTCTTTCAGGTGGCCAGACAGTGGGTGCTCATTCTAAGTTAAATTTACATTGAAAAGGGATCACCCACTTTTCGAAAACGTAATTTCATGAATATCATGAAAACTTTCTTTTTGCTACGGAAATGGTTTGCAGATTCGTTTTTAACACACCGAAATCTACAATATCTATATCTATGTCTGATCTAATGTTATGCTAGACAGAGCTCCGATCTCTGCCCTTCCCCCCACCCCCACCCCGGAAATTATTCTCAACGTCAGTACAGTTGGGGAAGCAGACACCCTTAAGGCCCGACTCATACGCTTGTGCGCTTCCGCGCATGCTCCGGCATAGATGCACCAGTCAAAATATGACAACAGTACTCCGTGCATGGGTAAATGGGGAACTTGTAGAGGATATTTTTAGTTGCGAGTCGTTTTCTAGCTCGATAGAGGGAACCCACCTTCTTTAATCATCTGAAAATTAATTTTATAAAATAGGCAATTTCACCGATATCGATCACAATAAATATAGTGGGAGTGTAAAACATTCGTTGATACTTATTTAATCCCGGGCAAGGTCGTGTGAATCAGCTAGTAGAGTGGCTTCCTTCAATCTTGACAGATTATGGATACCCACTGTTAGGGTGCCTTCGCGTGTGATTTTTATGGCAAGAGTTGTGCAATCCACAACCACACCTTTCTCGGCGTTGTTAAATACCAGCGGCAAGTCAAGGTTCATTACGACTCGAAACAATAAGATAAGCAGAGAGTATAAAACGCCTAGAATTCCCAAATGGTCACCAATCTGATACTAGCCAGGTTCTGATGAGAAAAAAAGTCTTAAATGACATCACACACATTCAGGGTCTAACCAATATATGAGATGCCTCCAATAAGTTTCCAGATGTTTTTCTATGGACACTTTTATTGATAGTACACACATGAAAGTCCAATCTCCTTTGAAGTTCTCTCCTTCAGCTGCAATGCACTTGGTGTACTGTTTCAATAACTTCTAGAAGGCTCTATGGAAGTCCTCTTATGTGAGCGTTTTTAAGCCGTTTTTACAACTTCTGCAAATATCCGTGGAAGCCTTTTTGTCAATGACCCTATTAACAGCAGCTTTCATCTCTTCATTTGTCACATAACGACACCCTCTGAGATTTTCCTTGAACTTAGGGAATAACCAAAAGTCACAGGGAGCAAGTTCTGGCCTATAGACAGAGTGAGGAACTCTCTTGATGCGCATCTTGGTCAAATAGTCTGTGACAAGGATGAAGTTGTGGCCTGGTGCGTCGTCGTGATGAAAATGTCTCATAACCCGATTTAAAAAATGCTTGCCGCTTCGGACTCAGTTTCTTCCTGAAGTCTCTTAAAAGTTCAACATAGTATTGTCAATACATACGACGATTCCAATGCATGAAATTCTTTATTTGGCCAATCAACTCTGGTGTTCTTACTTTCTTATTCCTCTTACACCTCTCATCATACCTTACAAACTCCTTGCCGTCCTTGAATCTTTTATGCCACTAAAAACCCGATGCTTGATTCATGCAAGATGGACCAAAACCAGTCTGAAGCATTCCACACGTTTCTGTGAAATTTTTCTCCAAGTTTAAACAGAATATCATTGCATACCCTTCTTCTAAAGTGTCCAGATCACATTTTAAAAATTCACCAATCTCAGGTTTTAGTGGGGTGTATTCCAATACCTGATGTAGCTGTTCATTTAAACCTTAAAATACATGAAGGATAGGAATAACTAAATGAATTTTACAGAGCCTACGACAATTTTAAGTGCCTGTGAAGAAAAAGCCTGGACACTTATTGAAGGCACCTCGTATATTCTTACTACTGTTGGCAAAGTTATGATTCGTTCATTAGATTAGGAAATAATCTTTCTCTTAACAGTTTTCGCTACACAATCATTTCTCTCCTCCAAATATTTTATTATTCATGCTTTACTAAGCCTTGTGGATTAATTCGTAATCAATTGCGTTCCCTTTCTTAATGTTGGAGTTTTTTTCTAATTTAGATGGGGATATTATCAGCTCAGTCAAGTGGACGTTTAATCCCTTCATAACCGTTCGGATGTTTTGCTTTTGTTTTCACTCCCTCAAAAATTGCATAATCCGTTTTCTCATGTAATGAAAGAACCAGTATAAACGAACACATATCTATCTACTATATATATATATATATATATATATATATATATATATATATATATATATATATATATATATATATATATATTTATTGCATTTTTTATTCAAAGCTGATTAAGATTATATATATATATATAGTCTAAAGAAGCTTTCAACAAAAAATACAATATATATATATATATATATATATATATATAGTAGATAGATATGAGTATATGTTTGTATTTATATGTATATATATATATGTATATAGATATGAGTATATGTATATATATATGTATATATATGAATATAGATATGAGTATATATATGTATATATATATGAATATAGATATGAGTATATATATATATATATGAATATAGGTATGTGTATATATATATATGTATATAAAATATATGACTATAGATATGAGTATATATATATATGTATATATATATATGAATATAGATATGAGTATATATATATATATATACATATATTGCAACAGACAAAACTTTCTAGACTGTGGTAGCATAAAAAAGTTTGCTTAAACTGGAATATAGCCATAAAAAGGTGCTCAATATATAGCTTCTCTTCGTATCCCTTCTGCGGAAATATCTGGTGGAGAGTTAAAAGTTAAAGTAACCTGCTTATATATATATATATATATATATATATATATATATATATTTACTCACACACATATATATATATATATCAGTGGCGACTCTAGCCTATTATTGCTTGTCGTGCCGCCCCCCCTGCCCTTTGTCAACTTTAGTTCCCAATCCGTGGTCCGTGGACCCAAATAAGTAATCATAGTTGCTATTGCGTGATTCTCCATTGCATAGCACAGATTGACTAACGTATTTTGCATGGTGTTTGTTTTTGTTTTTTTGTGAACAATCAAGATACTATATAATTTGTGGTCTTTTTGATACAGTAGATAAGATATTTTTTCCTTTCAAAAGTATAGAAGAAAAGAGATATTCATTACTATGAGTAGAAAAATATGTTTATTAGAATAAAGAAATTGATGACAATGACAACTAACCAGGTTAGCAATTAAGTCCACAAATCGCCAGGTCATTTGTCTCATGGAATTATAAAATAATTAAATGATTGATTTTTTATTAGCACTTCACAATCCCTTTTTTTCATTTAGGAATGGTTTATTCGTGAATTTTGAATCATAGAAATCTACAAAAAATACGGGTTCTATGTCATTTTATATTAATAGTAAGAAAAACCCTCAAATCTCGGAACCTTCCTAGAAGTACGTAAATATTTTTTTTCATAAAGATTCTGTATGTAACTTTTTTTTTTTTTTGCTGCATCATTTTACAGCTAGTGTTCGTCTATAAATGCCTTTGAATAGAAGTGTCTGCAGGTCAAGCGCGTTTTTGGGAAGGTCATCTCATTTGAGCATAAACTCCAGGCGTCTTGGTTTGGCCGCAAATTTTCTATTACCTTATTGTGCAATTCATTTCTTTGCTCTAAGTCTTTACGCATTTCCTTCTCAATTGAAATTCGGGCTAAAGACGAAAGTCGATCCTCAGCCATAGTGCATCTTAAAAATGATCGTATTCTGTCCAAGGTTGAGAAACTTCTTTCATTTGAAACTGAAGTAGCGGGAATGGTAAGGAAAAGTTGTATCAGTCTCACAGTTTCAGACATTGCAGACAAAAAACCGAGTTCATGAAGCATCTCCAAAATAGCTTTACTTGAGGTACATTTTTTGAAATCATTGTCAGAATACAAATACCTGAGCTCACTTGTCAAGGATTTTAGGTCAAAAATACCCTGGTATTTTTTCTGCAACGCATCTATATGTTGCTTAGGGAATGTACAGGAAAAAACTTCAAACTTCTTCACATCGAGCAATTCAAAATATGAAAAGTCTCCTATGTTGGCGAATCGATCCTTTAGTGACGAAATGATGTTTTGAATTATTTCAAAATATACACTTTTGTAGTTGATTCGATTTCCCCTAGTTCTTTTTGTTGGTGGAGCGTGTGATTCGTCAGATATCTCCATGTCTGTCATCGTTTGTTGGATCATATTTTCATAATGTTCATTGTCACAATTGTTTGATATTGATTGAATGAAATCATGTATTTTATCTTGATCATATTTCACGTCGAGTTTTCTGCACTGTAAAATGTCAAATAGTTTCTCTGTATGAGAAAAAATGACATAAAAACAGTTAATAAAAAACATGAAAGTGAAATCATTCAATTTTGACAATAAATTGTCGGTTTCACTTAGTGTTGCTTCATCCCATATTTCGCCATGATCAAGAATATTTTCGAGTGCGTTCATTATTTTTTGACGATCGTCTTTTATAGCGGATACAGTTCTTGATTTATAAAACCATCTGGTAGCACACAAAGATGGGATGCTGATTTCAAATTTTCGGAACACACTCTTCCGTTTCGTACTAGATGATGTGAATTTACTAAAGCTGTGAAAATGTGAAAAAATATTTTAACGCCATCAACATTTTCCGTACTTTTACTCCAAACTAAATTAAGTTTATGGGCATAACAATGGATGAAATCGGCGTATTTAAATCCCCCCTATCTCTCAATTTAATTTGCACTCCGTTCCGTTCACCTGCCATCACGGCTGCTCCATCATAAGTTTGGCAAACCAATTTTGATTTTGCATCATCGAAGGAATTTAAAGACTTCTCGATTACATCAGCTAATCTTGTGGCACTTTTGGCATCGCTCACGTCATGAAATCCAAGGAATCGTTCAATAATTTTGCATCCATTCACATACCTAACAATGATCGAAAGCTGTGCATGCATTGCACAGTCAGTTGTTTCATCAGCCTACACTGAAATAAATGGGACACTTTGAATTTCAGCGTAAATGACATCAGCAATCACGTTATCAATTGCAGATATAATTTCATTCTGTATTGTTCTGGAAACACCTGAAAATTGCCTAGAGCCTTCTTTTGCGGAAAGTTTTGATGCAAACACACTGTCAATTTTAGAGAAACACTGCAATAATTCTCGATAATTACCTTTGCTAAGACTATCTTCCCCTTCATCGTGTCCACGCAATGGTAGTTCTTGTTTGCAAAGATATAATATTGCGTTTATTAGGTGTTTCAGATATTGTCTATTTTCTTCGACCAATTTATTGTACCTTTCTCTTTCAAGTTTGGCCAATTCACTAATAGCAGTAACTATGTCATACATGCCAAATGTTTTTAAACGCTTATAATTGTTCAAATGAGTCATTGATTTCGAATGAATTTTGCAGTCAGCCAAAATATGCCTATAATCAGTATAGCCAGTATCAGTCCATGATTGTCCTGATTTAGGCATGAAAAGCAAGCAAGGCCAACAATAGAGTTTTTCCTCAGATTTACTCGCACATAACCAGTCAATGTCATTAAACCATTTGGATTGGAAGGAACGAGTTCTAACCTTATTCACCAATAAAGGAGTTGGGCGCCCAACTTTGATAATTTCTCGCTTCTCGGCTACATTTCTCTGGCCAAACGATCTATTTTTCAGGTCTAACACAATATCCATTTCCATTATATCTAATTTTAAATTCAGATCATTAACAGTAAATGCAGTAAAACTTTTTTTAAAAATGTTTTAGAGAATAATCTGCTTACCCGTGAAACACAGGAAAATTAGCCCAAGTGACGTTATAAGCAAAATAAAGGGAACTTCCAAAAAGTACATTCCATCTGATGAATCTTGAAACATATGATATCTTGACCAGTTGAAGTTATCCGATTAAATTTTCCCATAGAATAAAAGGTAATATTGATGAATAAAGTTGGGTTTAAATAGCTGTGAAATGATGGATGCAGCAAGAAAAGTTACATACAGGGTTTTTATGAAAAAAAATTACAAAGTATTTACGTATCACTACGGAATTCTACGAAGGTTTATTGGATTGACGGGTTTCTTAGTATTAATATAAAATGACTTAAAACCCGTATTTTTCGTAGATTTCTATGATTTAAAATTCACGAAAAAAAAATCCTCAAAAAAACAAATTCACTCTTATTCAAAACCTGTTCTTTATTAATCACTGATATTTATTTACAATCTGATATACACGCGTGGTTATAAATGACTTAAAACCCGTATAAATGACTTAAAACCCGTATTTTTCGTGGTTATAAATGACTTAAAACCCGTATAAATGACTTAAAACACGTATTTTTCGTAGATTTCTATGATTCAAAATTCACGAAAAAAACAATTCCTCAAAAAAACAAATTCACTCTTATTCAAAACCTGTTCTTTATTAATCACTGATATTTATTTACAATCTGATATACACGCGTGGTTATGTTTACACAGAACTATTCGTGCTACTACATATTGCAACAGTAGTAGTAATCGTTCTTCATGTGTTTATCTCTCTCTCCCCCCTCTCTCTCTCTCTCGGTTCCTCATCCTTTTCCTAAAACAGACATCAGCAGGCTCGATCGTGCTAAATATTTTAGGCACTAGAAGTGGGCTTCACTTTGCGGGTGATTACAGAAAAATCTGGATTTCTCTAACATTATGATTATTACGAGTAAAGGTTTGGCTTAGCACGAATTATGGACGTTCAACGTCATAGCCGCTGTTATGGAGTTTTCAATGAATCTGGCGGTGGCCGGACAAAGACAACTCGTTCAAAACAGCATCCTTGTATTATTCCCAGATATATTTATGAATTTGTTGCTACTTAGTTATCGAAACTTGAATGGATATGTAATTTAATTGAGATCAGACTAAGTATGTTTGCTTGAAATTAATGGATGATTTTTTAATCCATTTTGAATAAAATTAACCGAATTATTGGGCGTGCCGGGGCACGAGTGGCACTAGTCCCATCTCCGCCCCTGATATATATATATATATATATATATATATATATATATATATATATATATATATATATATATATATATATATATATATATATATACAGGGTGTCCGTAAAGTTACTATACAGTCTTATTGTTTTATTGTACTATATTTGTATTAATAGTTGATATTTTTTTTACAGGTTTATTTAATCAAGCATGCCACGCAAGCTAACTTTGGAAGAGCGCAAATTAATTTTGAAGCACAGGCCTCCAATTTGAATATTTGTCATATAAATTGTTTGCCTTGATTGTTACAGTCTTTTCGGATGTAACACGTGTATTTTCTGAGATTTTTATAAACATAACGGTGTTATTTCTTTTCATTTCTTTTGTTACAAATAAATATTTTAATACAATATCTTACTGTACTGTTAATATATTACAGGGTGTCTGTATAGTAACTTGTAAGACTGTATAGTAACTTTAAGGACACCCTGTATATATATATATATATATATATATATATATATATATATATACATATATATATAAGAAGGATAGCTAACTTTTTCAGTAGAAACTTTAACTCATGCCATAATCTAATAATTTTTTTATAAAATACACAGTAGGTTCTCTGCAGTACTGCAATATCGACTTCAGTGTATTGTGTAAACTACGAAAGGGCTCGCCAACTAGAGCAGGCAACCAATCGATTTGATTGGAAATTAGCGATTTCACCGATTTCGTTAACAATAAATATGGGAGTGTGACACATTCGTTAGTCATCATTCAGTTCCGGTCAATGTCGAGTGTTCCTGCTATTATATATATATATATATATATATATATATATATATATATATATATATATATATATATATATATATATATATATATATATACAAGCATCTATATACAGTACTTCCACAAGCCAGGATCGAAACCGACCGCCCAAATTATAGTCAAAGCTTCTCACAATTGCGCTATACGGCTGATACTGTGTCGGTAATGAATTAACGATATATATATATATATATATATATATATATATATATATATATATATATGCGTGTGTGTGTGCGTGTGTGTGTGTGTATGTGTGTGTGTGTCTAGTCACGAATAGGCTCCTATATGTTTGACTATTTTAAGAAACTAATTACGTATATTGGTAGCAGATGTATCGATACACAGGAATGGGAATGTTTGATTTGGCAGAACGGTGGTTCATTTAAATTGTGGGGTCTGTGTTCGCGCCTGGTCAACAAAGTATGAAAATAAAAAGTTTAAAAATTAAAAAAAAACGTTTACAAGTGTTTTTGATATAGATGTACATAAGAATACTTTGATAAGTATGTTTTACCTAAATACGGATGGTATGATAAACTTGTGGGGTCTGCGTTCGCGCCTGGCCTCCATAGAATGGAAATAGGCACAAACTTTAATAAATACTTTTCATATCTATCTGCGTAAGTATACTTTGATAATTATGTTTCGGTTTGAACAAATATGGTATAATAAAATTATGCGGTGTCCGTTCGCACCTGACCTCCATAGAATGGAAATATGTCACAAAGTTAACAAGGTTTTTTAATATAGATCTACCGAATATTGTGATAAGTGTTTCAGTGTGAACAGGTATGGTATAATAAATTATGGTGTTTTTCTATTTTATTTTTACTGTTATGATATTTTGCTTTGGTTTTGATACCCCCAAATTCGACCCAAATTTACAACCTTTCCTTTTCATAACCTATCATACTTTCATAAATCAGAGTCCATTTTCTGTAGGCTGTTTTTGAAGCCAGTCGATGACGGGTACTTTTGCTAGTATATATATATATATATATATATATATATATATATATATATATATATATATCATGAGTCGTTGCGCCGATATTTATCGTAGAGTGGTACTTTCAGTTGAATTTAAATTTCAAATCCGTTAGCTTCTTTTGTTACACCCTGTATATATATATATATATATATATATATATATATATATATATATATATATATATATATATATAAGTATATATATATATATAGGTTATCCTGCAGAATATGCGGCAAACTGTGCAGGCCGGGTGGGGCTATGTGGAATCATATGCGGACTCACTCACACGCCATCGTATCGTGAGGGTTGGCCGTCTTCTGTAAAGAAGTGGCAGTCACCATATATATATATATATATATACTAGCTTTACCCTGCCACGCGTTGCAGTGGCTCAATTTGGTGTAATGGAAAAATTTAATAAAAAGAGAAAATGCATGTTTTTTATATTAGTACAGCAATCCACTGCAAAAAGTGAAAAAGAAGGCGAAAATGAAAAAATTATGGTACTCTTGCAGAATTTGATCTGGATCCTCGGGAGTTTCTGTCAATCATTCATGGTTTGGACTTGACCAACAATCAGTGGATGAAGCCGAACGTAGCAAAGATGTTGAAACGCTAAATGTGTTTTTTTGTTGTTGTTTTACAAAAATGTGAGTTAGTAATTAATATATGGTTGATGGTGGGGGAAGGGGGTTACTATACACAGATTCGAAAAAGTTGTCCAAAAACAAATAAATGAAAGCAAAGGTAAGGTAAGTTACGTTTCTACCTAATTGGATAATTGTTTAGTGCTTTTATGTAATGCAAAATGTTTAATTGGCTCAAAAAACAGAAATGGTCGCGGACTCTGTTGAATACGTTACGGAAAGTAAGTTGAAAACTAAAAACTATACAAAACAGTGTCTGAAACTCACCGAATATATGTTACCATGACATAGGCTGGTATAATCGGTAGGTTTCTGACAGTATTTTGTATAGTTTTCTTAGTTTTAACTCACTTTCTCTAACTTAAAGTAATCAACAGTGCCCACCACCATTTGTAGCTTTCAAATACATCAATAAACACTGTTTTTCGAGCCGACTAAACATTACATTAAATGAAAAGAGTTTGTATTAGTAAACACAGATATAAAGAAGTTGTCAACAATAAATATATAACAAATAACTGTTATCAAAGGCAAGAAAAGTAAATGTTCCATCTAACTGGATAAGATTTTAGTGTTTTTATGTAATGTATAATCGGTTCAAAAACATTCAATGTTTATCGGTATATCTGAAAAATACAAATGGCGGCAGACTGTATCGAACACGTTTAGTTTGGGGAAATTTTGGGAAAAATGAGTTTAAACTAAAAAAACTATACAAAATACTGTTAGGAACTCACTCAATATATGTTACCATGACGTAGGCTGGCATATAATCGGTGCTTTTAAACTTTTGCTCGATACAGGTGACGACTTTTAAGAGTCCCTTTTAGTGATTACCTGGTTTGAGGATATTTGTACAACTAAACGGCAAATCTGCTCCAAAAAATCCGGTATTTTACTTTAAGGCCCGTTTCACGTTCGTATATAACGAAATATTTTATTGTAGATTTCGGTGTGCTAAAAACCAAATCTGCAAACCGTTTCCGTAACAAAAAGAAAGTTTTCATGAAATTACTTTTTCGAAAAGTGGGTGATCACTTTTCAATTTAAATTTAACTTAGAATGAGCACCCACTGTCTGGCCATCTGAGAGAGGGGCATTTTTCTGTGTGTTTCTTGGCTAAAAAGTTTTTTGTTTGATTTCTTTTGCATGGTAATAATCCCTGATTTTCCATTTCACAGCCGTAGCCTTCGTTTACGCTATGCGTGAGCATAAACGAATGTGTTTAGCCAATAAACATGGGAAAAAATCCCCCCTTTCTCAGGCGGCTAGAAAGTGGGTGCTCATTTTAAGTTAAATTTACATGGAAAAGTGATCGCCACTTTTTCGAAAAAGTAATTTCTTCATATCATTAAAACTATTTTTTTGCGACGGAAACGGTTTGCAGATTCGTTTTTAGCACACCGAAATCTACAAAAAAATGTTGTTATATACGAACGTGAGACGCACGGCCCTTAATGGAAAATTATATCAAAAATCCGGGGGAAAATAGTTTTCAATAAAAACAGAAAAAAATGGATGCTATTTTTTATTTTTTTCTTGGCTAAAAAGTTTTTTGTTTGATTTCTTTTGCATGGTAATAACCCCTGAACTCTGGTACTATTTTCCATTTCACAGGCATAGCCTTTGTTTATGCTATGCGTGAGCATAAACGAAAACTGTTAAATATGCACTCGCGTACCAAACTGCCTTGTCAAAAACCTTTAAGCCAATAAACACGAAAATAAATGCCTCTTCCTCAGGTGGCCAGAAAGTGGGTGCTCATTTTAAGTTAAATTTACATGGAAAAGTGATCAAATACTTTTCGACAAAAAAATTTCTTCATATCATGAAAACTATTTTGGTATTCCTTGGGCATTGAGTTCCATGGCGACCCACAGAATTATTTAATGGTCGTTCCCTTGGCCCCCCCCCTAGTCAAGGCTTACGCGTGTGCATGTAACATTTTTTATTTATTTACTTACGTGGCAGAGTTATACAACCATCACCCCCATGCGAATTTCTATACTGATAGTTTTTTTTAAAAATTTTTTCACTGGATTATTATTGATTGAACACTAACCAGATTATGAAAAAAAATTGAAAAAAAAAATCATTTCAACATTTGAAAGGGTACTATCTTTTTAGTTACCACGTTCTGGTAAATCGGTCACTCATTTTTTTTTTTTCTAAATACGGAAGTGTCTTCGAGAGATATAAAATGGTCGCATGTTGACGAAGCAATATATCAGGAGGCGCACGGGATGGAAAATTATTGGTAAATTTTTAGATTAGGTCCACCTCCTCAATTTTCTTTTAAATGACGACTTGTAATGGTTTTCAACTACACGGTGGTCAAAAAGTCAGGTAATTACACGTGTTACACAATCAGTGGTTAATCGCTTCCAGCGATTGATAGAGAGAAATGGACGACAATTAACAAAATAAACATATTTCATGTTTGTTTCATTTTATATTTCAATGTATGGTACTTAAATATACGTGTATTGCTAATATCTTTTTTCTTTAAAATGTTACCTGACTTTTTGACCACCCTGTATGCTAAATACGAAAATCGCATTGAAATTTTTTATATTGTTTTTATGAAAATAAAGTTTCGAGTTTTTTAATTTTTTTTTTTTTACTTATTTAGTTAAAAGTCAGTTTGTGGGTGTTTTTTAAAAAAAAAAATTAAATAATTTGTTTTATGAAAGGTGAGTTTGTTGGTGTTTCTTTACAATAATTTATCTGTTTTTATGAAAGGTGAGGGTTTTTTTTCAAAACTTTTTTTTTTTTAAATATTATAAATTTCACTAACATGCTGGAGAAATGTTTAATAATTTGGTATTTTTTTAGATTAGGTCCACCTCCACAATTTTCCTTTAAATGACGACATTTATATGTTTCCGAGTATGCTGAATACGGAAATCGCATTGAAATTTTGCGGAAATAAGTAGTTATCAAGCTATAAAAAGTTGTATTATGCATTGTAATCTTTGGCGGCCATCTTTTTACGCACGTGCATTTGTTTATGGCGAGTGCGTGGGTAAAAAGATGACCGCCAAAGAATACAATGATAAGAATGGCTTTTTAAATAATAACGTTATTATTTCAGCACGGATCACTCTCAAATAATACAAATAATACTTAACTCAATAACTCATTTCTACCGGAAATGAAAGGGCGGACAATCTCGCAGTTACGAAATATGTTTTTATTTAATTTAATATTTTTATAATTCGCAATGCTAAATTATTTTAATAACATGCAAACATTCCTTGACTTTAAAAATAGATTTTCTGCAAATTTCAATTAAATTGGTAATGTAGAAATATGGTTCTATCGACTTTGAACGAACAAAGAATTACATTTATATATATATATATATATATATATATATATATATATATATATATATAACTACTTCATTTACTCACATAAATTTAATATACGAAAGTATAGATTTATGCGTAAATTTTAAGTATTTACTTAAAAAGTGCTCAATACGTAGGTAGAGCTAGTTAGTAATTTATAAAATATATATGGCGACTATGCTACACTGAATATTCTGCGTTTCATCCACAGTAGGATTCGTCGGGCTTATGCGCATAAACCTGACGAATCCTACAGTGGATGAAACGCAGAATATTCAGTGTAGCTTAGTCGCCATATATATTTTATAAATTACTATATATATATATATATATATATATATATATATATATATATATTTATATATATATAATGAACTTTACGTGTGTGAGTTTTTCCCTATGAACTCCGAAACGTCCAGGCCGATTTATTTTTTTATTTTACACAAACATATTTCATATGTTTGAGAATGCCTCCGATAACTATCGAAAATCTATAATCGAAAAGTTCGTAAGCACGGTCCTATTTTGACCAAAACATCATAAGTACATTTAAGAAGCTTTACCACCGCACAAGCAGAAAGGTCCGGCGTATAAAATCAACAGTAGGCTCTTTGATAAGACTTTTTTTCTCGTCAGAGCCTGGCTAGTATCAGATTAGTGACCATTTGGGAATTCTAGGCGTTTTATACTCTCTGCGTATCTTATTGTTTCGAGTCGTAATGAACCTTGACTTGCCGCTGGTATTTAACAACGCCGAGAAAGGTGTGGTTGTGGATTGCACAACTCTTGCCATAAAAAATCACACGCGAAGGCACCCTAACAGTGGGTATCCATAATCTGTCAAGATTGAAGGAGGCCACCCTACTAGCTGATTCACACGACCTTGCCCGGGATTAAATAAGTATCAACGAATGTTTCACACTCCCACTATATTTATTGTGATGGATATCGGTGAAATTGCCTATTTTATAAAATTAATTTTCAGATGATTGGTTGAATTAAAGTTTAAAAAGCACCCTTTCATTCAAACTCCTCGACCTAATATTCACAGTAAATATGAATTGGAACAAATGCACTGAGAACATTGCGAAGGCGACTGCAAAGAAGGTGGGTTCCCTCTATCGAGCTAGAAAACGACTCGCAACTAAAAATATCCTCTACAAGTTCACCATTTACCCATGCACTGAGTACTGTCGTCATATTTTGACTGGTGTATCTATGCCGGAGCATGTGCGGAAGTGCACAAGCGTATGAGTCGGGCCTTAATGGTGTCTGCTTCCCCAACTGTACTGACGTTGAGAATAATTTCCGTGGTGGGGGTGGGGGGAAGGGCAGAGATCGGAGCTCAGTCGAGCATAACATTAGATCAGATATAGATATAGATATTGTAGATTTCGGTGGGCTAAAAACGAATCTGCAAACCATTTCTGTAGCAAAAAGAAAGTTTTCATGATATTCATGAAATTACTTTTTCGAAAAGTGGGTGATCACTTTTCAATGTAAATTTAACTTAGAATGAGCACCCACTGTCTGGCCACCTGAGGGGCATTTTTCTGTGTTCCTTGGCTAAAAAGTTTTTTGTTTGATTTCTTTTGCATGGTAATAACCCCTGAACTCTGGGACTATTTTCCATTTCACAGCCGTAGCCTTCGTTTACGCTATGCGTGAGCATAAACGAAAGCTGTTTAGCCAATAAACGTGGGAAAAATTCCCCCTCTCTCAGGTGGCAAGAAAGTGGGTGCTCATTTTAAGTTAAATTTACATGGAAAAGTGATCGTCACTTTTTCTTCATATCATAAAAACTGTGTTTTTGCGACGGAAACGGTTTGCAGATTCATTTTTAGCACACCAAAATCTACAAAAATTTTTTTGTTATTTACGAACGTGAGACGCACGGCCCTTAATGGAAAATTATATCAAAAATCCGGGGGAAAATAGTTTTCAATAAAAACAGCAAATGAATTCCACAGAAAAAAAATGGAAGCGCACAAGCGTATGAGTCGGGCCTTAAGGGTGTCTGCTTCCCCAACTGTACTGACGTTGAGAATAATTTCCGGGGTGGGGGAAGGGCAGAGATCGGAGCTCAGTCGAGCATCACATTAGATCAGATATAGATTTGCAAAGTTTATTCTATATGAAAGAAGTAGTAGGAAGGAGGAAAGGGCATCCTCCACTAGCTTTCGAATCTGATTTTGTACCCGTTCTAGGGAGGAAACGGTTCTTTGAGCACCTCCTCCCAAGATGTGGCAACGGGACTCTATTTGAAGACGCTCTAATGGGCTATAGGTAAAGGATTGCGTCAAGTGTAATACCATCTTTATGGGCGGAGCATAGCAAGATGGTGAACTAATATTAAAACAATATCGTTCGTGTAAAGTTATATTTTTCATATTGTTAATTAATAGTTTCATACGCATTAGTGTTGGGACGATTAATCGGAATATTTAATGATATCAAAATCGGAAAAATTTGTACCGATTTTCGATGCCAAAACAATTCTTTTGTCTTTTTTATTTGATTCTGTTTAAAGCTAAATCTTCCATTGCTGCTAATAATGATAAAGTAGTAAATATTTATTGATTTTAAAATACCAATAAAGCTAAAGTCGATAAATCTTCCCACAAGTATATTTTTACGTCTAGGACAAATATCTGCGCATTTAACGTGTGTGTGTGTTTAAGGTAATAGTTAAATTATTTATAAATTTATAAAGAATCGGAATCAGAATCGATAATTTTATCGGAATCGGAAATTTGTACGGAATCGGTAATCGTATCGGAATCGGGAAAAATATTGGAATCGTCCCATCACTAATATGTACACGAATTTTTATGACTAGCAACAAATGTTATAAACAAATTTACGCCGAGATAAGCTATATATATATATATATATATATATATATATATATATTAAGTGAGTATGTGTGTGAGGATACTTCTCAACGTATATACACAACAAATTTTTGATCTATAGATTTGCAGTTTTGTATATAGGATATTAAGACACGTTTTCATCCGGAAAGAAGGCTTGCTAACAGGTTAAAATTGAAAAAAATTGGTACGTAGGAATCATCGAATTTTTATCTGTTTATTATCGTGCGCATGCGTGAATAGAAGCCTTTGTGTTGGAGATGTTGTCTTACAGATTACTTATGTTTAGAATAAGTAGTTTTAAAACACCTTTTAAAGATGGTGTCACGCTGGTGAAATGGTTATCGTACTTGAATCAGTATCTCTAGGTTTTTTGTTTCGATCCTAGCTCAAGTATTTTTTGCTTACAGGACCTGAGCTGTTTAAAAAAACCAAAAAAAAAAAAAACAACATAATACTCGCATGCACATGTCTCAGATTCAGTATGAATTAATATATATATATATATATATATATATATATATATATATATATATATATGTGTGTGTGTGTGTGTGTGTGTGTGTGTGTGTGTGTGCGTGTGTCTGTGTATTTTACGCCCGTGCAACGCCGGGCAGCCTGCTAGTATATCCATAAATGTGAGAATAAGTGTGCGTGTGGAGGGACACTTCTCAACCTATATACTCAACGGATATTTGATCTACAGACTTGAAATTTGGTATATAGAGTATTCAGATATGTAGAAAGCTTTTAATCTGTTTTCATCTGGAAAAAGGGCTGCTAAGCGGTCGAAATTTTTTTTAAATTGGTATGTTGATGACATCGTTTTGTTTTATCTGTTTGCCAACTGTTTCACGAATGCGCATGCGTGGATCGTTCACATGACAGATTACTTATGTTTAAGATAAGTAGGTTTGAAAACACTTTTTTCAAGTCCTATCAAGCTGGTCTAATGGTTATCGCACTTTACTCACTGTTACATGATAAAGGGCTGGCCCCTTTTCATGTAAGTAAAAAAATAGGGAATTAGTTAAATGTAAATATGAAATAGGATAGTCAAGGATTCGAACTTGCGAAGCTAGATTTGGAATTGAAAATTCCAATCATAAGTTAAAATAAATACAGAATGTTATTGAAATAAGGAATTGCAATTGTTTAGCTTACATATCTGTATATGGAAAAGAAATGTAATAATGAAATTTGTTTCTGTTAAGGAATTTAATCGTCAATTGAAATTGTAAACATATTTTGTCAAAATGTTATTTGAAAAATAGGTTACTGAACTCGGAGTCATGTCAAGTTTGGCAACGTGACGCATGTCATGCAACGTGCTTTATGGGCATATGTTTAATCATGTGATGACGTGACGAGTTCTCAATATAGGAAAGAGTTCGAAGTTAGTTAGGGAGAGTGAGATCAGTCTGATCAAAGGAGCAGAGAGGTTCAGACCGATTCTCCGTTAGAATCAAGAAGTGAGAGGGTTTTAGAAATAACCATGTCAAGAAACTTTGAATTCCTCACGCGAAATCATGGACCGGTCATGAATAAAGGACGTCATCATCTTTGTGTATCTGCGTCTTCTGTGTTCATCATTACAACGAGAAAGGTAACGTGTTTATATTATATGCACAACTGTCAAAACGTAAATGTCAAACGCACTATCTCTCGGTCTATCTATCAAGATATTCATAAATCTCCTCTCATTAAATTGGTTCTCTTGTAGTAACATGTACGTGTCTATTATATATATATATATATATATATATATATATATATATATATATATATATATATATATATATACAGAACTGTCTCTCTGTTTATATGTACGCTGTCTATATATCTCACAAATGTCTCCATCTCTTACAACATGAACATCTTAAGACATATGAAAACTCAACACACAATCTCTCTCCTAAGACTCTCTCTATCACCCTAAGACTAAAATCTCTCACTAAGATCCTCCTAAAACGAACAACAACAAAAAAAAAAATACAGAATATACGTTCCAATAATAACACACTATGTAACATCACTATCTTAAAATTTTGGTTTCGATCTCTGCTTGAATACATTTTTTACTACCAGCACCTTCCAAATGCATCGCTGGATTGCCACAAATAATAGGGACGTACCAAGAGTGATGAAAACAAAAATTTCGGCTACAGTTATGGTCTTTGGTTTCGTTTCATGCGAGGGAAACATCATGCCATCTCATATCTTCTAAGTCGGCTTAAAAGTCAACACCAAAATGTATCTGGATGTGCTGAAGAGTGTGGTGACACCCTAGTACAATAAGATGGCCGCAAGTCCAAAGAGAACCATTCTTGGCTTCAGAAGAAGTGCTACGTCTTTGCACCCTTCTCTCACTGGCCCTCCTTCGCTCTCGACCTGGACCCGCTGGACTATTTCGTTTGGTCATACCTCGATAACATCATAAACATGGCCTCCCATAACACCAAAGCCAGCTTCATCGCCACCATCCGCCGCCAAGTATTCGCTGAGCTCCTTCCGGCGCCTGCTCCTAGTTCCCGACCAGTTCTAGGGCGGTGATTGAGGCTGAAGATGGCTACATTGAACAGATGTCAGCTCTACTACTTAATCAAGTTACCTGAATTGATTTTTCTCAATAAAAGTGTTTAAATAAAACTGTAGGGTTATTTTCTATTATATTTCTAATTTATCGCTCCACTCTATAAAGCCATTTAAAATTGTCGTAGACTCTTGAAAATGCAGCATGTTATTGCTATACATCTGACGAGATGACTGACTAGTTGTTTTTTTTATTTCAGATTCAATGGCACGAATTGAAATATGGCCAACTACAACCTGATAGTTACAGCGTGTAAATTTCAAAAATGCAATCTGGACGTCAAAACAATTAAGAAGACCGATATTCAATATATTTCTGTTTTAAACTTGGAAAAAATGCAACAGAAACGCATGGAATGCTGCAGACTGCTTTTGGACGCTCTTGTATGAATCTAACATCAGTTTGTGAGTGGCATAAGAGATTCAATGGAGGCAGGGAGTCTGTGAGAGATGATAAGAGGTTTGAGAGAAGTAAGGAAGTCAGAATACTAGAGTTGATTGGCCAAATAAAGAATTTCATGGATGAGGACCACGTGTGTCTATAGAGACAATAGATGAATAGTTTAATGTGTGAAAAGTAAACAGTTATTTGCGAGGAACTGAAGATGTGAAAATTTGCGTAAACTTTGTCCAAAGAGTGCTCAGAAAAGATCAGAAAGACGTCGTCGTGAGCATCATGACAGTGACTCACCTTACCTATAGTCCAAACCTTACTTTCTATGACTTTTGCTTATTCCCTAAGCTCAAGGAAAACCTTAGAGAGTGTCATTATGAGACAATTGCGGAGATGAAACAGATTGTGACGAGGGTCACTGACCCGCTCAGACAAGGGGAGTTACATGGTGTTTTCCGCAAGTTGTTGGAACGGTGCAGCAAATGCATTACCACCAGAGGAGATTACTTCGAAATTGACTAGAATTTTATCAATAAAAATGCACATACGAACAAAGTTTAGAATATTATTGAAGACATCTTGAACAATAACTGAATCCCAGTTTATTCCTGATTTAAAGCAAACATTCACCGCCTGGTTTAACCGACGTGAATTCGATAGGTCATGTGACGGCTGCAAATTACGTTTGTTACTTCAAAACTTGATACAGATAAACACCAACGATATACAGATATTGTTTTACCAAAATGATCAGGGTATTTCACATGTAACGAAGCGGCAGCGCAGGTAACAAACATTTTTTTTTTTTGTGAATTGTCGTTATTATTTAGCATTTTCCATGATTGTTTGCAATTAAAGAGAACTACTAACGATGAATTGCTAATGATGCTAGAATTGTAAATGTACAATACGAACATTTGCGGCTAAAATCGTTGACGGAGGTTCGATTCAAATGCCTCATTTTCAACGCTGGATTACAAAGTTATGATCTTTGGTGTGGTTTCAATGGAGGGCAACATCATGCCATCGCACATCTTCGAAGTCGGCTTAAAAGTCAACACCAAAATGTATTTGGATGTGCTGAAGAGCGTGGTGACACCCTAGTACAATAAGGTGGCCGCAGGACTCGGCGCCGGCCCACAAGTCCAAAGAGAACCATTCTTGGCTTCAGAAGGAGTGCTACGACTTTGCACCCTTCTCTCACTGGCCCTCCTTCGCCCTCAACCTAAACTTGCTGAACTATTTCGTTTGGTCATACGTCGAGAACATCATAAATATGGCCTCCCATAACACCAAAGTCAGCCTGATAGCCGCCATCCGCCGCCAACTATTTGCCATAATTGTTTGTAAATAAAGAGAAGTGCTAACAATAAATGTGTTAATTATGCTGGAATTTCCGGCTAAAATCGTAGACAGAGGTTCGATTCAAATGCCTCATGTTCATCGCTGGATTACAATCTCATGATGCTGCTGACACACTCTACTGCCTTAACAAAAAGACAAAAATGACAGTGTAAATTCTGACCACAGAACGTTAAAGATTAATAAGCTTTAAACGAGACACTATGATTATACAACATCGACAACATTGCATTAGCTTTTCTGTTTCCTACAACATAAAACTAGCAGGAAAATCCCCCCACCTGAAAGGGAAAGAAGTCTCCAACGTTCATCAATCATGTGGAGAAATACACTATGCTCGTTTTGGGCCATTTTAAAAACCCGCACACACAAACACACACAAACACAAATATACACACACAAACATACAAACACATACACACAAACACAAATATACACACACAATCGCACACACAAACACAAACATACACACACAAACACACACACAAGCACATGCACACACAAACACCCAGAAGCACACACAGACACACACACAAACACACACACAAACACAAACATACACATACAATTACACACACAAACACACACAAACACAAACATAAACACAAAAACACACACACACAAAAACACACGAACACATACACACACAAACACAAACACACAAAACCACACACACACAGACACAAACACACGCAAACACGCACACAAACACAAACACACACACAAACACACACACAAACAAAAACACAGACACACACACAAACACACACAAACAAAAAACACACACAGACACACACACACACACAAATACACACACACACTTGCCAACATTGTTCAGGTCGCGGACACAAGGACAGACTTTGTGAAAAGAATAACCGTAACACAGGCAAGAAGAAAATCCCGTGTAAAATATTATCTTAAATCTCCATCAAATTCAGTTTTACCTGTTTTTTTGTAAATTTTGAAGCTTGTAGGAAATATACGATAATTCCGATAAATAACAAGTCAGTAAATTTTCAGTTCGATACCGCTTCAGATATCTCTGTGAACATGGAGTTTTGGGGAAAATCGACTCTTAAGAATGCAACTCACGTTGCTTGTAGTTAATCGGGAAAAAAGATGTAATGGCTCGTTTTAAAGAGAAAAATAATCAGGTGTGTTCACTGTTTCTCATACATGAAACCTGATTCTTGTTGCATTGCATTTTATTGAAGAACTTAATCTTTTCAATGTTTCCATAAACTTAATTTTAAATTCTTTCTTAGTTAATGCTGAAACGCATTTTAAGAACACGCTTATTGCAAAGTTCAGTAATGTTTTTTTTTTAACTTGGATGCTATACTAAAGTCAAAGCGACTTTAAAACTGAAGTCAGAGACAAAAACCAGTCTTCATATCAAAGTGTCGTGGACCATACGCTTTAACTAATAATTGATTTCCTGCCAACCTATAAATTACTCATCTTGGACAGCGCCTAATGCCATTGTCAAGAAGGCTAATGGCAAAGTACGCCTATGTGCGGATTTCTCCACGGGATTAAATAACACACTCAAAATTCAACCGTCAAACTTTTTTTTTTTGCAAAACTGGATCTCACAATTCTAAAACTTTTCTCACTATCAAGACTCACAAGGGATTATTTCAATTTAACTCTTTTATTTGGGGGCAAGTCAGTTCCAACGGTATTTCAATCCACAGTGAATGCAATGCTCACAGGATTACCAGAATTCTCCGTCTACATTGATTATGTTATCGTTACAGACATATCTGAAGATAGCCCTTTGCATGCCTTAACTGTGTTGATGAATTTTTTTGTAGATAGTAAGTGTTTCAGTAGTTTATGTAATTATGTTTATATAAAAAGTGTAAATCCAAAAAAGTTTTTTCTTGTGTAAAGGACATATTGTGTGTGAATTAGATATTAGCTTTGCATCGTATGAAATTTAATTATCCATGGCCCTGTTCAAAGTGATAAATTTGCTTGCTTTATGTTTTGTATTATTCGTACTATTATTCTCATCTTGGTTGTTTTTTTCACAACGTTTCGGCCGATGTAACCTCCGACTATCTTCAAGTGTATTCACGCTAGATATTATTCGTGAATAGTGAAACATTATTATAAATACTCACCTACATTTATTATATCAAAAAGACACAATGAACCCAGAGTTGTTAATATTTTTTTAAAAAGACTTGGCGCTATTTGCGTTTTAAATTTCCAACGGCTGTGTTCACTATTCATCAATAACATTCAGTGCGAATGCACCTGACGACGGCCGGAGGTTACATTGGCGGAAAGGTTGTGAAAATAAATCCTTATCTCAGAAATATACATTCATCATATCAATATGTTTGTTTGTTTAATTTGTTTTACAGCAAATCAACCGCTTTTGGTTATCTATTGCTGAGTCGGTTTTAATTTGAGGGATGTTATTTTTATGGGGTTTTTTTTTGCAGTGCAAGTCAAAAAGAAGGTTTTTATATTGTTTATGTAGGAGCCGTGAATAGGTAGCATCGTATGAAAGTTTAATCATGTATGGCCGTGTTTAAAGTTATAGATTTATGTTAATGTTTATATAATCGATGTTAAAAATATATAGTAAAATTAAATTTTGTTTTGTAAGTCTATCCTCCGAGGAGAGGTTAAGATTTTGTCAGTGTTAGTATGTTCAAGTAAAGACTTTAGGTTTTGTGTTTTTATTCACAAATTGATGCCGGGGGTTTAGAATCGATTAGTATATGTCTGACGTAATTAACCGCTTGGCATCTGGGGCATTAGGCAGTTCTATACCTCTTAGCAGCTAGAAGTGGGAAAACAAGGTGTGCCCTACTCTGATTCGAGATAAGATTAACTCACTCTTTCTCAACTTCCTCGAGGCCCTGTCGGTGGGGCATTAGAATAAGCCAACTGCCCCCCCCCTGCAGAGGGTAAAAGTCCCTCAATGCGGGTCCTGGATATGACCTTAAACTATATCCAGTGGTGAGGCCTCAGCTTGCGGGCTTTGGGGAGTGTGGAGCCACCCTTTAATTACCATTGCTCCCAGGTCCACTCTGGCCCGGAGTGGTAGTACCTGTTAGGGTCCCAACTATGGGTTCAATAGAAACCGACGTGAAAACAACAAATATATTCTATTAAAAGAAATGTTCTTCAAAATCTTTGGATTCGGCATTAAATAACCCGAAAAGGGTTGATATGCCGTAAAACAAAAAGAAAACAACCAGCCAACAATCAACTTCCTCGAACCACCTGTTCGCTCTCCCAAATTGAGTTTAATTTGAAAATTTTTTTGTATCGGCATGCCGACCAACGTTCCTGCCATTTGGATGAGATGTATTTTTTAATTGTGGGTTTTAGGTCGGTGTATAGGACCTTCGTATTAAAGATGTAATCTGCCAATGACTTTCTCGCAGCCTTGTTTTTTAAAAAAAAATTTTTTTTCAATTTTTACCTCAAACTTTGAAGTAGGGTACTACTATTAAGGATATAAGTTGCCGGGATATTATATAAAGGAGACGAGTAGCAAGATGTCTGTTCACATTACACTTGAACTTCTGCATGTCAGTACAGTTGGGAAAGCAGACTCCCGAAAGGGATTTCCAAAGTCTAGACGTTCTGAAGAAGAAACTATTGGAGTAGAAGGCTCTCTTACACTTAGGGATCTCTATTGTGTAGTGGTGGAACATAGCTGCTTGCACGGTTTATCGGGGGTATTTACGTCGAGGGGATACAAGTGCTTGTAGTTCATCAGAGCATTCACCATTAAAGTACTTGTAGAGCAGGCAGAGGGATTCAACATCTCGTCGATGGGACAGAGGCTGAAGCCTAGATGACAGTTCAGGACATATCAGGTTGGCGACTTCTCTTTTGAACCCTTTCCAGGATTGAGTGAGAAGTAACAGATGCACCAGCCCAAATGTGACAACAGTACTCCATACATGGGCGAATGGTGGCCTTATAGAAATACAGGATGCTTTCAGACGTGAGTAGCTTTCTAGCACGATAGAGAGAGTCCATCTTCTCCGCACTACTGCTCTCAACCACGAATCCAACGAAAGATACAGTTTTTTTGTTTTGGTTATTGTATTTAGTTTGTTTATAAGTTTGATCGGATTATTTAGGTTCATGTTGTGGAGTGACTCGTAGAATACAAAGAACCTGTCACTCTCATTGTTAGTGATCAGATGCAAAAAAAATTGATGCGCCACCAGGGACACGTCTTTTGACTGCGACGTCATCCAGGAGAGCGAAGCATCCACATTTCCCAACATCTTTTGATCGATCTGTGTATTCGTGTTGATAAGAGAGAAGTGAACTTATCCAGTCCGTCATAATAATCAGTGTATTGGTCCTTGATTTAGGGAGTTTGGTGAGGTTTCGTATTATTATTCGTTGAGTAAGGGTGCAACAATATGGATTTCATTTAAGGCCCCTCGACGTAAATACACCCGACAAACCCGGCAAGCAGCAAAATCTCACCCCACACAGTAGAAATCACTAGATGTAAGAAAACCTTCTACTCTAATAGTTTCTGCCCCAGATCTGCTAGACTTTAGAATTCACTTAAGGGTTTCTGCTTCCCCAACTGTACTGACATGCAGAAATTCAAATGTAATGTGAACAAACATCTTACTGCTCAACTTCCTACGTAATATCCCTCCACTTTATATCCCTGATATGAGCCCCCTACACCAAAGTGGCATTGTGCCTTGTTTGGGGTGAAAACGCAATTAAAAAGATACCTGACAATTCGGCACTAGTGCAGAGAGTGATCCGGACGTAAATAATAACGTTATTATTTCAAAGGCCATTCTTAACATGGGGAGGGGAGGGTGTTTTATACCTATTCTATACTTCAACCTTACAACTGAATAAAAAAATATATCATAACACTTTAATTAAACTTGGAAATACGATTTAAAAAAAAATAGTGCCGATCACTCTCTGCACTAGCACCGCAAATTCTTCAAAACGTTTGTGAAATACCTTTGATTTTGCTAAATGCAAATGCTTTAAAAATGCATGTCAAGGAATATGATTATTTTTGCTTTAGAGGTTTCACAAAACTTCCACATACAGAGCCTGGTATTTCTAAACCGTCACTTGTCTGATAGACGCCAGGCGCACCGTTGCTTAACGTCAATGTGATTATCCCGTATGTTAGTTGTCTACTTTCTGTTTGATTGTGTTGTTTTTGTGTGATGAAATATTAAACTGCTATTAGCCCTGCCGGCTATATTTTTCATCAGGTTTCATGTGTATATGTTTAGTTTATTTTTGCTATGTAGTTTATTTGTGCTTTCTTTAATTTTATGGTTCTTCACGACTTGATTGCTGTTTATACATACGTCGAGGTTATCTTTGTTAGGATTTAAATTAAGTTTAAGAGCGGCACGGCGTGACCGCGTAGCCTTTAGGCATTCTCTGTCAAGCCAGGGCTTTTGTAAATGAGTAAGACTGGATGGCTTCGCGTTGAAATACATCCGCTGTAGATATGAGTATTTACGTAATGTATTTTTACTCGTTTGATTCGTACGTTTGTTTGAACCCTCTGCCTGTTCTACAAGTATTTTAATGGTGGCTGCTCCGACGAACTACAAGCACTTGTATCCCCTAGACGTAAATACCCTCGACAAATCCGACAACCTGCAAAAATCCCACCTCTACACAATAGAGATCCCTAGATGTAAGAACGCCTTCTACTCCAATAGTTTCTTCCCAAGAACTGCTAGACTTTGGAACTCCTTTCCAGGATTCTGCTTTCTCAGCTGTTCTAACATGCAGAAATTCAAGTGCAATGTGAACAGAAGACATCTTGCTGCTCAACTCCCTACATAGTATCCCTGCAACTTATGTCCCCGATAGTAGCCCCCCAAATCAAAGTTGCACTGTGCCTTGTTTGGGGTAAAAATGAAATTTTAAAGAAATCAACAAAGATTAGACCATTTCTAGAATTGCCTGTTTTCAGTTGATTGCGGTATAATGCGCGTTCTGTGTAGTTCTAGGAGGTTCATCCTCCCAGGCTTTACCTTCTCTCTTTGAGAAAGGGTTAGTTTCTTTCTAACCGCGAGAGGCGTTCATGATGGAGAATGCCGACGCGGCTGCACAGGCATCTTTTGCAGTGTCAGAGTGCTTCTCGTCTGGGGCACGGATTTTTCAATCCCACTTTCCGACCCTTGTATCACATTTTTCGCGAGGGTAGAAAATAAATATATTTAATTTCTGTTTGGAGCTGCATTATATTTGAAAATTACATTCCGAGCTTGCATGGAGTACTGTTTGTATATTTGGGCTGGTGAATCTCTGTTTCGTTTCATGATTTTTGGTTAGGTTCAGAAGTGTACCTTTTCTGGGTCTTTAACCGGTTAAAATAGTTTTTAAGGAGTCAAACTTCGGTAAAAATGGAAAAAATCGTGATGCATATGTACATGTTTTATTGTTATTTCCATGGCAGGTGCTCGTCTGAACTCCAATCTCTGGTCCCCCCTCGCCAATCTTTCACGAAAAACACCCGTCTAGCTGAATCCACTGTGAAAATTTTCCCCCACTCTATATCTGTGCCTAAATCAAAACGTGAATTCCATGAACAAAGCTTCTTTCTTAGAACTGCACGCCTGTGGAACTCTGTTCCGTCTGCTTGCTTCCCACCAGACTACAACTTGGATGTCTTCAAGTCCAACGTTAACAAATTCCTAATGAACCGCCCCCTTAAGTAAACACTTCATCAAATCTCCACACTAACGTAATGTACTTGCAATAACCCTTATCCCTGAGTGGTTTCCCGGCCTTGATAAGTGGTGATCACTGTGTAAAAAAATAATTCATCTTATTTGATCTTATTTTATTCATTTTAAAACAATTAGTATAGTGTCAAGTTCGTACCGTGGTAACGTTACCAGCTTTGAATGCTGCAGTTTTGCTTTCGATTTCGATTTTTACTGGTGGCACCAAAATACTTTTTTTACTTTGAAATCACGATTCTATGTAAGCGTATTTTACGACCGGGCAAAGCCGGACCACCCTTTCGCTAGTCTAATTTATAAAACTACGTATGGCTGTCTGTGTGTCCGTCAAAATTTAAAAAAAAATCATTACATATTTTGCACATTCACCTTAGTTTACTTTTAATTATAAATTTGGTACAGTGGTAATTTCGCCAGCAGTCAATTTAACAGTCTTTGTTTCGATTCTAGTTCATGGCAGCAAGTGCATTTTTTTTTTTTTTTACTTTTGAAATCTATAATCTATAATAATATATACGAAATCTGGACGAATTAAAATATCATATTTAACCTTTGCTGTGAGAGCTCGGCCTTTAGGAAAAAAACGGTCTAAAACATCACACAACTTTAAAGTTAATGGAAATATTATTATGAAGCTAGTCTATATTAGAGACGCACATTTACTGAGCGGATAGAAACTGCTACAGGAGTGAAACAACAAAAAAATGCAACTGAGAAAACTGAAACCCCAAAATTGTCAATTGATTACTGCCTCCCTCCAAAAACAACCCTATAGAGTCACCATCGCCTGGCACCACACCAAATAATCAAATAGTAAGCAACAATGGAAAGAGCAAGGCCGGAAAGCACTAAGCAGACCTCACCTAGATAGATTTGAAGTGGGCTAGGAGCTTGACGAGGCTTACTGTCACCCAAATTCCAGTAATGATTAATGGCCATTGCCAACAAGCAATTAATGGCAATCGGCTGTTGCGATGACACAGATTCATTTTCAAAGGTTATAACAAAAAAATTGGAGATTACTGAAAATCTGGGGAGACTTATTGTCACCCAGATTCTAGGGAAGCCCACTTGTTGTTAGTGAGCAATCGCCGATGATGACCTGTGTGAGATCTCTTAGTGAATACAATAATAATAATAATAATAATAATAATAATAATAATAATAATAATAATAATAATAATAATAATAATAATAATGTCATCATAAACTGACATCAAACTAAATAAGTGATGGGGGTCAAGGACGACAGAAAGACCGAGGAGAGAAAACACTAGCCAGACCTCCGATGGATGAGTGCAAAGAGAACTGGGGTCTTACGGAGGCTTATTGCCGCCCAAATTCCTCTGAAGACCAACGGTCGCTGACAATGAAAAATCAATGGTAAGCGACTGTTCTGATAAAGCAAATTCATCTGCAAAGGTTATTGAAAGTGTACTGGAAATCTGGAGAGACTTATTGTATCCCAAACTCCAGATTACACCACAAGTTGTTCACAAAAAGAAATCTTTTATGATGGTTTGTGTGACGAATCTTCATGAGCAAGTCTAAAACATAAAAGCCTATCTGTCTGTCTGTCTGTCTGTCTGTCTGTCTCCATATTTTCAAACTCGATCTCTCCCAAAACTAGAAGTGGCAGAGCGGCGATAGGGGCTCAGATGATTGGATTTTTTACGGATCGTTCTTTTATGGGTCTTTAGCGATTCAAAATAGTTTTTAAGGGGTAAAAAATGGCTCAAAATTGCAAAACATCGTAATATATCTTATACAGTCATCTTAGTTTTTATTTTTTTATTTTTAATCAATACATATGAGTGTTACTTTGGTATAGTGGTTACGTTACCATCTTTGAATGCTACAGTTTTGCTTTAGGTTTTGATTCTAACTGATGACATCCAATTTTTTTTTTAATTTTTACTTTTGAAATCACGACTCTATAATAATATATAGAAAATCTGGACAAATTTACAAAAAGTAAAAGTCGCCCTCCCCTAACTGCTAATAATAATAATAATAATAATAATAATAATAATAATAATAATAATGATTACAAGAAAAAAAGAAAAAACACAGATACTACACTTTGGTCTTCGCCAAAAGGACAAGGAGAGCAAACCATTGATATTAGCTTTGCCTTAAAAGCGACGCCATTTTTTTTGTTTTGTTTTATTAGGAATTGGAATAATCCAATTTAAAGAGTGACGAAGTTTATTTGGAATATTCCTTCCACTTTCCTTTCTTAGGGATGCACAGCATGATAACGGCCGAAGCGAATTACGATATTAATATAAAGATAATAATAATAATAATAATAATAATAATAAAAATAATAATAATAATAATAATAATAATAAAAATAATAATAATAATAATAATAATAATAATAATAATAATAATAATAATAAAGGCATAAATATAATGGCAACTGACAAGGTTTGTCATGAATGTTTTCGTAAATATGTCCCTAACATCCTCATTGGAATTCGTGATATTTTTGGTGTCTCATCTCAAAAGGTGATTATAAATGTTGCCCTCTCTTTCCTTTTTTTTCTTTTTTGGAATTATCGTAAGTCAGTTCCCATTTTCTTCGAGCAGACATCTGCCTTATATCAGATGTCCCGAAGAGAACTGACAGACCATCTGGTAATTCTAGGCACGACAGAAACAGGGTTCAATCGAGCCATAGGACCAAAGAAAAAAAAAGTAGAATTTATAAAAAGAATGAAAAAAAATATGTCCCAATGAAACCTGGGGCAGGGTGGGGTGGCATAGTGTACATTCTAAAACTCTCACTTTTTTTTTGCAACCCTGGCTGTGGATTGTACTGATTAACCTTTGTGGGTTGGATGGTGGTTTCGTAGGGGTGAAAAGCTATGATGCTGAGTTGAGAAAACGGAATAGAAATTCTTAAAGTTAGTCGTCCTGCTGTTTTTCACGGCGGTAACCTTTTTTTCTGGAGCCAACTCGGCCCTTCATCGTTTCTGTGTGTGTTTTTTTTTTTATTTTTTTTATTTTAGTAAATGATCTCATATTTGGCGAGACAGTTTAAAATGATATTATGTGTATCGTACCTATTTTCGTTGCTTGAGACCTTTATTCCAAAACGTATATATATATATATATATATATATATATATATATATATATATATATATATATATATATATATATATATATATACAGGGTGTCCCAATATACACTCTTTAAATTACCATAAAACCAACACTTAGCATAAGAAAGAAAAGCTTCATTCATCAAAATACAGTGAACAAATATAGAAACCATCTAATTATCCAAATTGTTTAAATTTTTGGCCATTGTGGACCATGAACGGCTGACAACGCTCACTGATTGAATCAAAAACGTTCATAATTAGATCTATTGACATTTTATTGAACAACTTAAAACCTATTTCCTAATGAAACTCAATAAGGAGCATCCACCTAACTTAGTACAAAATGCTGGTTTTATTTTGGTGTCTTAAATTCCCTCCCACCCCCTTTTGTGCTGATGAGGAGATGAATATTCGAATACAATTTTATTCAATAATTATTGTCATTTGTAAATAAAACGAATATCGTTTCCGAAACGATCGTACACTCAAGTTGATTGTTTTTTTCCTGTTAAAACTGATTCATAATTTAGAATCATTAATCTTTATAATCAATATTAATATTTCTCTAGAAAAAATATACTTATTGAGCTTTTTATATATCCACAGTATTATGAGCGAGATTATTTTAAAGTATTGATACATTAAAATAAACTTTGCTCTTAATACTCCAGTTCTAATTCCCCAACGCTCTCTCTCTCTCTCTCTTTTTATATATATATATATATATATATATATATATATATATATATATATGTGTGTGTGTGTGTGTGTGTGTGTGTGTGTGTAGAACAGATAATTATTACACGGAATTTCCATGAACAAGGTTTCTTTCACAGTAGTTAGTATAGGCAAAACACGTCATGATAAGATTTTAATCAATGGCGGCAACCATCATGTTCATCTTTGAATTCAATCGCAATAAACATTCATCCTTTTACATAATCTATTTTTTTATTCCAAACAATAATTAAAATCCTCTCATGATATTCATCGTCATTTAAATAACAATGAACTTCATACACTTTTTTCCTCAAGTATCTTAAAATTTTTTTACTCATATTGACCAAAGTCAAGGTATATTGCCTTAGCGTAAGTTCCTACTGTGATTTAGTAATTGATATGATCTGTGTGATATGATCTGTGTGATATGATACGTATGATATGATCCATGCTATATGATCTGTGTGATACGATCCATGTGACATGATCCGTATGAAATGACAGTGTGATATGATCTTGTGATATGACCGTGTGATATGATCATGTGATATGATCTGTGTGATTTGATTCGTGTGATATGACCGTGTGATATGATTGTGTGATATGATCGTTGTGATATGATCCGTGTGATATGATTGTGTGATATGATCTGTGTGATATGATCCATATGGTATGACCGTGTGATATGCGCTGTGTGATATGATCCGTGTGATATGATCCGTGTGATATGATTGTGTGATACGATCTGTGTGATATGATCCGTATGATATGATTTGTGTGGTATGATTCGTATGATATGATCTGTGTGATATGATCTGTGTGATATGATCTGTGTGATATGATCCGTGTGATATGATCCGTGTCATATGATCTGTGTAATATGATCCGTGGTCATATGATTGCGTGATATAATCTGTGTGATATGATCTGTATGATATGTTCGTGTGATATGATCTGTGTCATATGATCTGTGTGATATGATATGCGTCATATGATCTGTGTGATATGATCAATGTGGCATGATCTGTATAAAATGACCGTGTGATATGATCGTGTGATATTATCTGTGTGATATGATCCATGTCATATGACAGTGTGATATGATTGTGTGATATGATCTGTGTGATATGATTCGTGTGGTATGCCCGTGTGATATGATTGTGTGATATGATCTGTATGATATGATCCGTATGGTATGACCGTGTGATATGAGCTGTGTGATATGATCCGTGTGATATGATTGTGTGATATGATCCGTGTGATATGATCTGTGTGATATGATCCATGGGATATGATTGTGTGATATGATCTGCGTGATATGATTGTGTGATATTATCTGTGTTATATAATCCGCATGATATGATTTCTGTGATATGATCTGTGTGATATGATCTGTGTGATATGATCTGTGCGATATGATCCATGTGATATGATCTGTATGATATGGTCCTCGGTCATATGATCAGTGTGATATGATCTGGTTGATATATGTGTGATATGATCCGTATGATATGATCCGTGCGATGTGATCTTTGTGATATAATCCGTGTGATATGTTCGTGTGATATGATCTGTGTGATATGATCCGTAGTCATATGATCCGTGGTCATATAATACGTGTGATATGATCCATGTAATATGATCCGTGTGATAAGATCAGTATGATATGATCCATGTCACATGAGACGTGCGAAACGATCTATATGATATGATCCATGTCACATGAGACGTGCGAAACGATCTATATGATATGATCCGTGTTATATTATCCGTGTGATATGATCTGTGTGATAAGATTCAAACAAACGTACTTCTTTGCAGATTTTTATGTTTTAAAGTTTTCTTAGTTCAATAAGACACACCTACAAAATCGGCTGAAGATCACATCGGTCTAAAGCTTGTAAGAAAATCAACAAAAAATATTGTCTATATTGTAATCTGAAACATCGAAATAATACAATTCACATATTTATCAATTTTGTTTTACATAACTTTTATTTTCTATATTGACTTTTCTTTTATTATCATTGAATTTTCAGCCCAAACAAAGCGCGATGCCACTTTGATTTAGGAAGCTATTATATGGGATATAATTTGCAAGGATACTATGTAGGTAGTAGAGCAACAAGATGTTTGTTTGCATTACACTTGAACTTCTGCATGTAAATACAGTTGGGAAGTAGGAACCTGGAAGGGAATTCCAAAATCTAGCAGTTCTGGGAAAGAAACTATTAGAGTAGAAGGCTTTCTGGCATCCGGATATGTTACTGTGTAAGAGTGAGGTTGTGTTGCTTTTCTTGTATTTACGCTGGGGGCACAAGGGCTTGTAGCTCATCAGAATATCTACCATTAAAATATTGTAAAACAGACAGAGGGATGCAACATTAAGTATTAGGTTGGCGACTCTTTTTTGAAACCTGTCCAGGGATGGGAGACGAGTAATAAATACACCAACCCAAATGTGACAACAATACTAGATATATGGGCGAATGGTGCCCTCGATGTATCTGCTCCAACTTATATTCTCTGTGAACTATAAACCAAGGAGTTTGAACGAAGTACTTTCAGGTATTAGTGGTTAAAAAGGTTTGTTATAATTATTAAAGGAAACGAGCTTAGTCATGGCAGCATTGAACGTTACCATTCATTTTTGTCTCCGTTTTACTACAGACTGGAGGTTTTCTTGGTTTCCGTTATTGCCTTAGAAATGTGTTTCTTCGTTTTCCCCCTCCTGTCTGCTTTAGAGCCTGGTGTCATCAGCAAAGATCCCCACAGACAATTTTATCAGGGTCAGGAATAATAAAGGTCTAAGGATCGACCCCTGAGGTACAACCCTATTTATATGATATTGTTTTGACGTACGTCAATCGAAGATACTTGCTTATTCATTTCAGTATAGTACGTTTGATTAATTTATTTTATGAAGGACAATAAAACTATCCTGCCTATTTCGTCAGACGATCTAACCCAAAATAAATTAGAAGGGAAAAAATTAAATAATGTATGAATATAAAAAAAAAAAAAAAAAAAGTAAAATTGCTGGAAAGAAAGGGGAGATGGAGGAGTGAGGGAAAAAATAGAAAACCAATGGGGGAGAAATATAGATTATATTTATAATGAGAATGTAAATTAAAAATTAAGATAAGAGGGGAAAAAATTAAAATTAATTAAAATGAAAAGAGGATATTTTTAAAAAGTAATATAATATAAAGCATAAAATATAAAATAAAATGTTTCCTTGTTTTTTACTAAATATACCTCCTAATATATATATATATATATATATATATATATATAAAGAGAGAGAGAGTAACAGAGAGAGAGAGAGAGAGAGAGAGAGAGAGAGAGAGAGAGAGAGATGCCGAAAAGAATGTCCGCAATGTCATTTTATCAAAAACCGCAAATTCAAGCTAAATTTAATGTAACTGTTTAAACAACGTATACCTTATTGGATTCGCCTTTTATTCCCTATAATTTTGCCAGTTCATATTTGACTTTTAATTGAAGTATGCAAGTGTCAAAATTAATTTAAAACATTAACTTCAAATCAAGAAGGCAAAAAGAAACTCCGCACAACGGAAAATTGTTATTTAAACGTAACTTTAGAACATTAATGCACACAAATACAACATAAACACAATTAACTAGTTAGTATTTAGTAGCAAGACCCTTCTGCCCCTTGGCAGCCTGCAATCATACCTTGAATTAGTCTGCAGCAATAATCCAGTTCTATTTCTAATAATTTTTTCTTAATAGTTCTTCAAGATTTTAAAATTTTACCATTGCGTAGCTGTTGCTTAATGTAATGTCATACGTTTTCGATAGGATTGAGATCTGAAGATTGTGCAGGCCAATCCAAACACGGAACATCATGCTCTTCAAGGAAGCTCTTAACATTGCCATCTGTGTGAATGGGCGTATTATCCTGCATGAAGATAGGATCACCATCCAAATTCCGACCAAAGTAGGGTAGAAAATGCTCAGTCAACATATTAATGTACTTGGCCGAATTAATTCGATCTTGCAAGCGAATTATCATTAATATTGACCAACACCAAAACCTAACCTCCACTACCTTGCAACGTTGAAACTGTGAACCTAGGATTCAATTCTTCGTCCTTTCTTCGACGGACGTACTGCTTACCATCACTGTTGAACTTGCTTTCGTCGCTAAGACTCACTTTCGACTTATATGAAGAGTCATGATCTTCATTGCATTTGACGAAGTCCAGACGGCGCTTTCTGATCTTTACAGAAATAATTGGCTTGCATCTTGCAACACAGCCTCGCAAATTAAATTCGTTCAATCTGTTTTCACTGTAGAAAGAGGTCACTTTTTGACAAGATTACATAGTTGTTGGATTTGAGGAGCCGTTTAACACCTGTTTTTGATGCTGCGGATTTTGATAGCATCTTCTTTCTTGTAGAATGTAACTCTAAGACGACCGGATAAAGAGCCACCACGAACACTGCCGGTGTTTTAGTGGTTTTGTACACGCGGTCGATTTCTTGATTTCATAAACCAGAAAGGTCGAGATTAATGAGCTCCTGACGATCAGAACGAGAAAATCGAAGCATATCAAGTAAATGTTACGTTGTATAACTTGGAACAACAATTACGATTAGAGATGTTTGTTGCCGAAAAGGTGAATATTTTAAGCTGGTTTTATGCTCAGTTTGCCTTTTCTATTAGAAGATATTTTTTTTGAAAATTGACGTGAACACTTGGATACTTCAATTTATAGTCTAATATGAACAGGTAGCATTATCTATACAATTAATAAAATTCTGAATGTTTATTTATTTATGTATGCGTGTATATATACCAATAAAACTTTCGAACGGATGCACTGAATTGAAAACATTCTTTTTTCCCCTGAAAGGAGTGAATCCCTAGATTACCCCTATCCATATATGGTTTGTAACGAACGACGGTGAGTCACACAAAAAGCCCAAAATAAGGTGTTTGGGGGCAATTGTTAAAAAGGTTACCTGCCTATATCAACGAAATCTAGCACTGTCTGTATACAGTCGCGGTAACACTTGTGGCGCAATGGATAACGCGCCTGACTACGGATTAGGATATTCCAGGTTCGAATCCTGGCAAGTTCGTAATAATTTTAACCATCATTTTATCCAAGGTTTACTCATTATTCTTACCCTTAGTTAGGGTATTATTTTTCTAGTGATTTTGTTTTGGGCATATGGGAATTTCACATACTCCGAGTTCACAAGGTAAGCGTTGATGGTAAGACGATGTTGAGTGTACTTGATGTTGAGTGTACTCGATTTTGTATTTGACTTGGCGTTGTGTGTACCGATGCGGCGCAGCCTCTAGTAGAAGAATAAAAGAATCCAAAGTGAATAAAATAAGGTTGTTTACATGCAAATTAGCTTAATTTTTAGGTTTTTGAAAACTGACTACTCGGATTCTTTTTGGTATTACTACACACACACACACACACACACACACACACACACACACACACATATATATATATATATATATATATATATATATATATATATATATATATATATATATATATACTAAAGTATGAATTTTTTTTTCACCGTCTAAAATTATAACGTCTTGACGTCATTCATATCAAACTTTTTCAAATTTAATGACTAAGGCTGAATCGCTATATGTTTTGGTTTCGATTCTAGCTAATATTACCCAAGTGATATTTTTTCAACTTTTGAATCATTACTATATATATATATATATATATATATATATATATATGTATATATATATATATATATATATATATATATGAGATACAAAATAATAATCAATAGTGTATTAGTTCTATAATAATAAATATGAAATCTGCATGAATAAAAATATATTTAAGCGTATGTAAGCCATCATTAAAAAATTTTCTTTGAGAAATACTTGTGGAGTTTTTGTGTAAACAAGTCTCCCTAGATTTCCAGAACTCTCCACCTCTTTCGATTACCGTTGCAGATAAATTTGCGTTATTGTAAAAGCAGCTTACCATTGATTTCTCGTTGGCGGTTATTATTATTATTATTATTATTATTATTATTATTATTAATTATTATTATTATTATTATTATTTTGATGGGTTGGTGCCTATAAGCACCGACCGACCAGCCACACACCACCATCCTATACGGATTCGAACTTTCTCGCTTGTAAGATTATCATCTGGAAAATAAATAAAACATTGTTTATTTAACAAGTTGTTGTTTTATTACAAACACCACGGTCGTCAGATTGTATGCATTTTTTTTTTAAAGTGCGTCTATCAAATATATTCACGACAATATAACACACATAGGGAGATAGGGAAGTTCTTTTTAGTTGTGGTAAAATATATTAATTTTCATTATCGTTTTATTAGCGTTATTCTAGTCTCACACGTGAAACCGTATAATCGGCAATTTTTTTTTTATGGTTAAAATTTTGGAAGTCGGTTACGATTATATTTAAATTATTAAATTGTCCTCCCACCCCACCAAAATATAGTTCGTTTCTTGGATATCACTTTTCCGGCCTACTAAATATGTCAGTTTGTAATAAGCCCTCGAGCAGAGAAAATATTACATTTTTGCTTGCATTTAAAATTTTGAAAAGGAAAATCAAGCACAACACTGCCAACATATGAACCTACTTTTAACTACAGAAAAAATGGCTACGGAAACATGCATAAAGATATGGCAAGTGTACAAGAAGAATGTTCTTGCAGAACGGATGTGCCAGAAATGTTTAGCTTAGTTTCGAAAAAAGAAATTTTTCACTAAGACATGCGCCTCGCTCTGGTCGACTAAAATTATCGACGATGACCAAGTTGAACAATATTGTCGTTAGACAATCAGACAAATTGAAGACGTTTTCAAAATGTCCAAATACATTGCATACATTCGATTACGCTTCTAAACTTGATGTTTGGGTTACCTATAGACTGACAGATACAAATCTCGTATAAATGGTTGCTGAAACGGGAAATAAATCAACTATTTTGGAAAGCTGCTAGTTAAAGTATGTGCCGTTTGACAACTAGACAAATGGCAAACATTCTCACGATATCCAAATCGAACGTAGAAAATTAATTGCAACAAATAAACTATGCTACTAAAATGGATATTTGGATTCCTCTTTCTTAAAAAAATACGGAACGGACTTTTTGTTGAATCGAATATATAGACAGATAGACATATACGAGAAACTATATATATATATTTTTTTCTTTTATTCAATTTTCACCCCAAACAAGGCACAATGCCTTTTTAAAGCAGGGAGCTACAATCAGGGACGTAAGTTGCAGGGGTATTATGAAGGGAGAGGAGTAGCAAGATGTCTGTTTACATTACACTTGAACTTCTGCATGTCAGTACAGTTTGGAAAGCAGAATCCCGGAAGGGAGTTCCAAAGTATAGCAGTTCTGCGGAAGAAACTATTGGAGCAGAAGTCTTTCTTACACCTAAGGATCTTTACTGTGTAGGGGTGGGATTTACTGCTTGTCGGGTTTGTCGGGGGTAGTCACGGCGGGGGTGGGGTTACAAGTGCTTGTAGTTCGTCGGGCATTCCCCATTCAAGTACTTGTAGAATAAGCAGAGGGATGCAACATTTCGTCGATTGGACAGAGGCTTAAGCTGAGATGACAGTTCAGAACCTATCAAGTTTGCGACTCTCTTTTGAACCTGGATTTTTCCCTTTCTTAAGATGGACTTAATTACATTATGTATTCTTCCAGTAATATCATATGAGCTAATTTTCCTTGGAAGATAGATAGATAGATAGATAGATAGATATATAGATAGATAGATAGATAGATATACTACATAGATAGATAGACATACTACATTGATAGATAGATAGGGAGGTAGATAGATATATAGATAGATTGGTAGGGAGGGAGATAGATAGATTGACAGATAGATAGCACTACTGTTTGTATAAGCGATTTCTTAATATTCTTCTCCAATGCGACAATCGCAAGTCAAACCATCTGTTGGCCTTTTTTTCGCAGGTGACCACCAAGAGCGTAATGGCTGTTATTAATCGCTTTTCTATAACGCATGGATAGAAATCGCCGTCGTAAATAACACTTATGCCCCATTTCCCTCCGTCGTTTCTGACCCTTTCAGTATAAATTAAATCCAATCAGGTGTTGTTAACATCCCCACGAGGGCAAGATATACGGGTTCATATTAGAGGGCATGACACATTAATATGCTTAGAGATGATAAGCACATCTTCATCTGCATTTGACAACTTGGCTTTGTAGAACCTAATTTGGTTTAGCAAAGAGATAAAGAAAACTTTAATGTATGGCGCATTTTTGAGAGGAGGCTGATATCTTCAGATAGCCTGATCTGGTAGCACCAGGTCTTGATTTGGGAAAATATCAAAAATTCCATGCTTAAGTTTAAACGAGCTTTAGTAGAAAATTTAATGTAGACAAGTTTGCTTCGTTAGTGTTTAATTATTACGGGTTAATTTATTCCTGGACTTTGATTGGTTGCTTTGTTTGAAGTTATGTCAATATTTTGACTATTATTTAATTCAGTATCCGTTCGTCTATACGCCTATAATTATTTTGTGTGTGTGCATTGATATTCATATTAAGAACCCTTTTTTCTACTTATTTAGTTATTTATTTGCTTCCTCACTGAGCAAATTAGACACAAGGCCGTTTTTTTAATGTGGAGAGTGAGGGGAGGGGGGCCAGCTCCCCCGAGAGGGAACTGGATAGCGAAAATTGGTATGAAGGGTTTTCCCTATATTGATCAAAACTGATTGCTCAGGAGCAATGGTCTGACATATAACTTCGATTGCAGTATCTGCCGGAACAGATGGTGTTTATTTGCTCCCCCACTGAGCAAATTAGGCACAAGGCCGTTTTTAATGTGAGGTAAAAACCAGCTCCCCTAAAAGGGGTCACTCTGGTTACCAAAAATAATAATTGTCCCAGTATAGAGGGTTTCCCCTCCATTGACTGGTACAAATTATCTTAAGTGTAGTATCTGCCGGAACAGATGGTATTTATTTGCTCCCCCACTGAGCAAATTAGGCACAAGGCCGTTTTTAATGTGAGGTAAAAACCAGCTCCCCTAAAAGTAGGCAAAAAGGGGGGCACTCTGGTTACCAAAAATAATAATTGTCCCAGTATAGAGGGTTTCCCCTCCATTGACTGGTACAAATCATCTTAAGTGTAGTATCTGCCGGAACAGATGGTATTTATTTGCCCCCCCACCGAGCAAATTAGGCACAAGGCCGATTTTTAATGTGAGGAGTGAAGGGAGGGGGAAGGGAAAAAGGGGACCAGCTCCCGAGAGGTGGGAAATGGGAGCTGATTAATGGTCAGGCATGTGGGGTTGCCCCCACATCTGGTCTTTGCTAGTCATAGCTAGTCATAGCTTGCAGCATCTGAAGAACAGATACTACACTTTGATAACAGAAAGAAGAAAAAAGGCGAACCTTTTTCTGTTTATTTTAAGAGAAAATACAGCTTTCTCATATATGGGTCGTAGTATTACATTCACTAGAACAAGATCTAGCTAATTTGCATATTGTTTTAGGCATTCATTTTGATTAATTCCCTATTAGGTTTTTCGGTTTTCTTATGGGATGATCGTCTTTAGTTAACTATTACTGCATATATTCTACATGATTTATACTTGCATAATATTTGCGTAAAAAGCTTATAGTTAATAAAAACCTTTTTCTATATATATATATTTATGTATGCGTGTATATATATATATGTGTGTGTGTGTGTTTAAAAAAAACTGTCTTCCAAACACCTCTGTCAGTTTTTGATCCACAGACATGAAACTTATATATAGGGTATTTGAACCCATACGAAACTTTGTATTTGAGTTTTAGTCGGGGAAAATCGGTACAAAAGTTTGAAAATTAAAAAAAAAAAATGGAATTTGCCATGTGAAGGTCGAATGCCGGCATTATGAATATGCATGTGTAATGTAATAGCTATTGGTTCATATTTTAATTTTTAGCCTTGTAGCAAACATGTCCTTATAGCTCAGGCATTAACGTCAGAGAAAAAAGTAAACCGTAAGCTAAACTTTTGGGTTCCCATTCTCGGTGGTGGTGCACGAGTCCTTTTTTTTTTTTGCTTTTTCAATCATTACTATATATTGGGTTTAATATATATAATAATAAATTCGAAATCTGCATTAACCAAAATATCGTATTTGAGCGTATTTTCCGATCGTACAATGTCGGACGAACTGCTAGTTTGTAATAAAAGTGTTTATGGTCCAAGTTCTTTATATCTTTTAATATTTATACTTAATATTTAGTTTGATTATTTTGTTTCGCGGCATATAAACCCTTTTATGGTTTGTTTTTTATGTCGAATCCAGTAATGAAAAAAATGTTTCCGTGTTACAGGTTCCTTATATCTTTAGGAATTACTCCATGGTGCTTGGCTTTGTCGTTTCTAGAGGATTCTGCTTCTTTTGTTTCTGAAGTTGTTCAGTAGGAAAAAAAGCAATAACAATAACGTTTGATGCATTTTCAAGATATAAAAAGCTTGAAACATTAAAAAAAACTTTTATCAAAATGGCTGATTTCCGTATTAATAATCCGTCAAATAAAACAACGAAACCAAACCAAAATCAAGTGTATGTAACGGATTTTAACCCAAATTAGAATAAGGATTCTCAACATAAGGTTTGGTATCATCATATCTTGATTTTAAGTTTTGTAAAGTTAACTAAGATAGTGTAGAAGTGTTTAGCTAATGAAATTACCTTCACCCACCATGGGACGGGTATCGAACTAGTAAATTTTTTCTGGTTTCCTTTGTATCTTATTATTAACCATTAGATTTTAGAAAATTAAAAATACGTCAAAACTTATGGAGTAACCTGCTGCTCTTCACCTTTTCGGTCCTTGGTCAGTGGAAGAGAAATCCTTAATGACTGAGGCAATATAAATTGTTGTTCCTATCCAGAGTGTCCCTTTAAGAGAGTTGTAATTTCCTCACATTAAAAACCGATCTTGTGTCTAACTTTGCCCTCGTGGGGAGGCAAGTAAATAGGAGCCTAATAGAAATTGGAGACTTTAAAAGAATATATGTAAAACAAAAAAAAAACAAACAAAAAAACACAATTTTACGAATTGGACATACCTTACTATACCCTCCTACAGTGCTCCACGTTGGCAACACACGGTAACTGGGCGCCTTGCGGCCCCACGCTAAACTTGTAGGAGATCTCGGTGTAGTAGGGGACCTCAGAGGTAGTGCGTTATGACTCACCGATGTGTGGACATGCCCTGGCACACTATCAACCCCTATCCCACAGTCTTGTGGGTGCCCTTGGTTGGGCGAAGACCAGGAGAATAAACCCCAAAATCAAACACCACTGCCTTGTGGGCCTTATCACAGTAAAATGCTAAGGGGTGGGAACTCTGACTTCAAATCCTACTGTAGCCTTGCAGTTTTCCTTAAAAGGCTATGGAACCTCATCCAGGAAGAAAAGGCGTAGTAGCGGACAGGATAGAGTGACTGTCTACCTCACTGAGATTACTTTCGGCCAGAAGCTGCGGCCTCTTCTGCTGCCAGTCTTCGCGGGTTCGCTCCACTGAAAATGAACATTGGTGGTTCAGAGGGTGTCTATCTGTGCGCAACAGATACTACACATAAACTGCGCAAGCAAGTTAGGAGCCAAGGTGAAAAGTCCTGTACCGAAGGATAAAGCACTGAGGCCCCGACTAGTCATCGTCAAGGCTGACGGACTGCATGCTGATGATGATGATGATGATAATGATAATGGTGAGTATGATGATGATGCTGATGATGATGATAACTATATCCTCCTATCATTTTTAATGTTGGAGGGCGAGTCTTCTTGCTGTTTCGCTTTCTTGGAGACTTACGTAGAAAGTACCAGTCAATAATCCATTCTTGACAATCAGCCCGACAGGTACTGGGCGAGTTCCTGGCCCCACGGTATGCTGCGTGGGTATTAACTAGGAAGTCAACCCTCTAAGGGTTTGCCGCCCGGCTCCAAGGTGGGGTAAGTTAATCACTTGTTGCCTGAGGCGCCCCTACCGGATAATACCGACTGGGAAGCCATTTGGGGCGCTGGCTGGACACCCTCACTTTCCGACCTTGTGTCACATCTTGCTGAATAATAAGCTAGAAGTGAGGTCAGCGATCCAATCAGAATTTTTTTTATTTAATTTTTTTTTCTCGACCCCTAAAAAGCAAATTTCCACTGAGTCGTAAGGAGTGGTGTGGGTGGCTGTAATTAGTGTCCAGATTTATAGGACAATCTCAAGTGGTAAGTTCCGCAGCGGTATATTTGTTCACATTTCATTTAAATTTAAATGTCCACATGTTTGTACTGTCTGAGAAACAATGTGCAGGGAGGGAACTCCAAAGGCTAGCGATTTAAGAAAAGAAGCGAGTAGAGCAGAAAAGTTTCCGGCATCTCGAAATATTTACAGTGATGGGGTGAGATTTTTTTGTTTGTGATAATGGTGATGATTATGATAGTAGTGATGATCATGATGAGGAGGAGGAGGATGGTGGTGGTGGTGCTAGTCATGATAATGATGGTGGTGTTTATGATGATGGTAATGATTATGATTATAGCGATTATGATGGTGATGGTGATAATGATGGGGATAATTATAATCTTGATGATGATAATGATCGTGATGCTGATGATTGTGATGAACATGATGGTAGTGATTATGATGATGATAATAATGATGATGGTAGTGGCGATAATTATGATGATGATAACGACGACGATGACGACGATGACGACGATGACGACAATGGTTCCGAAATAAAAATACGAACCACAGGCTAATAAAAATACTATTAAATTTTGTCTCTCATAGCCCAGCCCCTGCCCACCCGTCTCTGGGAAAATTTCAGATCAGCAGTGGCCCCTCTTTAACTGAAGTCACCCTTGATTCCGAATGGCATCATAGCGCGGTTTCAGTTCTTCCTCTTATAATCGTACACGTTTTAAGCCCGACGGCTTGGCACCGAAGAAAAGACCCCCCGCCCCCAGATACGGGGCCAACCTGTAACTAGGATCATGTGAACTGGTAATCATACGCAGCAGTGTGTCTCCTTGTTCTGTTTCTTTTTTTTCTATCTCTATCACTTCTCTGTCTTTTTGCTCTCCTTATCATCTCTTTACATATATATATATATACATATATATATATATATATATATATATATATATATATATATATATGTATGTATGTATATATATATACATATATATATACACATATACATATATACATACATATATATATATATATATATATATATATATATATATATACATCCCTGTTTCTCTCGTTCTGTTTATCAGGTTATTTCTATCATTTTGTATTTTTTATTCCTCCCTTTCTCTTTAATAACCTTTGCTCGCAGTACATCCCCCCTCTCTCTCTCTCTCTCTCTCTCTCTCTCGCCTTTTCACTCTCTGATCTCTTTATGTCTTTTGCAGTCGCCGCTAAGAGTGCGCTTTCCTGTCTTGGCAGGGAACAAAACCGGCTTCGAAATCTAGTGGCGGAAGCACTCTTCTCCACCCTACTTCCCCGTTCTCAAAACATAGACCTTCCGAGTCTATCTGCGCTCTATCGCTATGAGATCCCCGATAAAATTGTCTCAGAGATAGTTATATTTGTTTACAACACCACGTTCTATAACACGCATGATGGGAAAACGAATGAACACGCATCGATGGAAAGATCCCACCATTTTCCCAGCGGCCTTGATAGAGTTCAAAATAGACTTCGTAGCCTCGTAGGAGATGTCCTTTTCTCTTCCCTGCAACCTCTATCTCACAGAAGAGATGTTGCGAGTTTGTCTCTGATGTATCGTTATTTTCATTGAAAGTGTTCGACTGAACTTCAGTCTATGGTCCCCCCTCGCCTAACTTTCACAAGAAACACTTGTCTAGCTTAAAACACTATCAATAATTCCACCCCACTCTTTATCTGTGCCTAAACCTAAACGTAGATTCCATGAACAAAGCTTCTTTCTTAGAACTGCACGCCTGTGGAATAGTCTTCCGTTTTACTGCTTTCCGGCTGACTACAATGTGGTTGTGTTCAAGTCTAACGTAAATAAGTTCTTGATGAGCCGTTCTATATAAGTTATCAAATTTACCGAATTTTCATTACTAATGATTACTATATTGTCCAATTTCTACTGTACACTCTTTACCCCTTATCCTTGAGTGGCCTCTTGGTCTTGATAATATGGTGATGCCTGTGTAAAAAAAATATATCCAACGCAATGGCGGAAAGCCTAGAGGAAGACATCGACTGTAGTGGAATAGAGAGAAAAATAGATGGCAACATTCAGTGCTGCCAAAACTAAACTTTTTTCCTTCAATAATTACAAGAAACATTTTCAACCACTAATAATCATGGCTAATAATAGATAACTTGAAAGTACTTCGTTCAAACTAATCAGTTTAAAGTTCACGGGGAACATAAGTTGGAACAGATACATTAAGGGCAATGCAAAGTCTGCTGCAAAAAAGATGGTCTCTAACGTGCTAAAATGTTACTTACGCGTTAGAGTATCATGTAGATCTACAAGGCCACGATTCGTCCATTCATGGAGTACTGATGCCACGTTTGGGATTGTGCATTTGCTACTAGTCTCCTACTCTTAGACAGGGTTCACAAGAGAGTCGCCAACCTTATAGGTTCTGCATGGTCAACTAGGCTTCAATTTCTGTCTGATTTACAAAATGTTGCATACTTCTGCCTGTTTGACAAGTATTTTAGTGGTAGGAGCTCAGACCAGTTACAAGCCCTTGCATCCCCTCGACGTAAATACCACTGACAAATATGCATACCGCAAACTTATCCAGCATAAGTCCAGTACAAACAGACAAAAGTATATAGAAACTAGAAGTAACTGTAAGAAATAGCGCATTGAAACGCAGAAATTAGGAACTCGAGATTTCTGGAAAATCTACAACAGTGTAATAAATAATGAGCAACCAGCAATTCCCCTACTATCCAACAATCATGAGGATATTTGCCCGGCAACCGTGCAAGCTAACATGCGTTTCCGTCAGTTTGTCTGAAACTCTACTTTGGACCTAGAAAACCACTCCATTTCTGATTTTTCTTTGAAGATAGAAACCAAACTAGATGGTCTGAAAATCACCCTTCTCAAGCACATGATATCATAAAAAACCTCGACACCTCAAAAGCATATGGACCTGGTTTCATCCCGGATGTACTATTAAAAAAAAATCTCTGCTGAGGTTGTTTCAGTTTTTTCCAAACTCTTCAATAAATGCCTTAACGAACCTTGCTTTTCTGACAGTTGGAAAACTGCTGTTTTGGTACCAGTTTACAAGAATTCTAGCGAAAGAACTGCTCATTAAATTACCGTCCTGTTAGCTTCTTTCCTCTTTTCGCCCAAATATTTCAGTCCATAATTAATCAAACTCTAGTTCACCACATTGCAGTTGCTAAACTTCTCTCTTACCATCAATATGGATTTAGGCAAGCCCGTTCTACTGCAGATATGCTAACTATAATCTCTGAACTTATATACCATGCACTGGATAAGACAGGAAAGGGAAGAACATTAGCTTTAGATACATCTAAGGCTTTTGACAGGATATGGAACGATGGGGTTCTCATAAAAATCAGATTATACGGTATTACTTGACGAATACTAAACATAATTAAATCCTTCTTAAATAAGAAAAAAATCCAGGTTGCCCTCGATTCTCGTACGTCAAAACAATATGATATTAATGCGGGTCTAACTCAAGGGTTTATCCTTAGCCCTTTATTATTCCTGAAATTATTAAATGACTTCCTTGATAAAATAATCTCTGAGATGGTATATTTGCTGACAACATATAACAGCATGAGAGAAAAATTAATGAACATATATTCAAGGCAATGGCAGGACACCTCGAAAAATAGATAGTTACCTTCAATGCTGCCAAGGCTAAGCTCGTGTCCATTAATAATTACAAGAAACCTTCTCAACCAACAATAGCCATGGCTACAGATACATTACCTGAAAGTACTTCATTCAAACACCTCGGCTTAACGTCCACGAAATACATGAGTTGAAACGAATACATTGAGGCCATTGCCAAGGCTGCTGCGAAGAAGATGAGCTCTGTCTGTCGTGCTAGAAAGCTACTTACGACTGAAAGTATTCTGTACCTCGACAAGGTCACCATTCGCTCATATATCTAGTATTGTTGTCATATTTGGGCTGGTACATCTGCTACTAGTCTCTCACTACCGGATAGAGTTCAAAAGAGAGTCGCCAATTTAATAGGCCCCGCACGGTCATCTAACCATTCTCCCTCTGTCGCATCGACGAAATGTTGCATCCCTCTGTCTGTTTTACAAGTATTTTAATGGCAAATGCCCTCGACGAACTATAAGCTCTTGTACCCCCCCGACGCAAATACCCCCGACAAATCCGACAAGCAGCAAAATCGCACCCTACACAGTAGAGATGTTTAGGTATAAGAAAGTCTTCTACTCTAATTGTATCTTCCCCAGAACTGCTAGACTCTGGAATTCCCTTTTGAATTCCTGCTTCCGCAACTGTACTGACATGCAGAAGTTCAAGTGTAATGTAAACGGACATCTTGCTTCTCAACTCCCTACATAGTATTCCTCCAACTTATGTCCCAGATAGAAGCCGCCTACATCAAAGTGGCACTATGTCTTATTTGAGGTAAAAATGTAATGATAAAACCTGACAACAGCAAAATCCCACCCCTATAATCTAGAGATCACTAGATGTTAGAAAGCTTTCTACCCTTTCTTCCCTAAGACTGCTAGCTTTTGGAATTCCCTTCCGGGTTCCTGCTTCCACAACTGTACTGACGTGCAGAAGTCCAAGCGTAATGTAAACAGCCATCTTGCTGCTCAACTCCCTATATAGTATCCTTGCAACCTATTTCCCAAATAGTAGCCCCCTATATCAAAGCGGCACTGAGCCTTGTTTGGGGTGAAAGTGCAATAAAAAAATTTTTAAAGTATCATGACAGGTTCTATCTATTCACAGTGGACACTCGTCTACCTACAACAACTTCTATCATGCCCCCTTATTCTTTATCTGAGCATAAAACTACACGTATATTCTATGAGCAAATTTTATTTTCTAGAACTGCTCATCTGTAGAACAAAATCCCGCGGAACTACTTTCCTGTACAATATAACATGGTGGGTTTTCAAATCCAACGTAAACAAGCTCCTGTTGAGCCTTTCTCTTAATTAAATAAATACTACCCACGGTCCACATTTCCCGATAATCACGATATGGTCTCATCGGCCAAGTGATGCTCATTAATCCTAATCGTCAAGTAGCTTCGGGCCTTGATAACTGGTGACTCCTTTTAGTATAAAAAGTCAATATATCAATCTATATCTTTCTGTTCTCTTCCTTTTCTTCACTCTCTCTCCTCTTTACCTCCCTCTTCTTCCCTTCTCTCTATTTTCCTATATCTCGTCTTGTCTCTCTTCTCTCTATTGTATTGTTATTTCTTTCCCTCTATCTCTTCTCTTTCTTCTCCTCCCTCTCTTCTCTTACGCATCTTTCTCGCCCGTTTCTCTCTCACATCCACACATATACGAGTAATAGCACATAGAAAAAAACATTAAAAATATTATAAAGAATAAAAAATTTGCAATGCTCCATGTAAAAAGAACAAGTTATTTGTTTGTATCTGAGTCCGTGTCTGTTTCAATACGCGTCTGTTTGCATACATGCATGCATACTCGCCTGCATAAAAATGAACACTCAATCAGGTTCAATATAAAGGGGAGGGCACGCTTACATGCTTTTAACCATTTTTAACGATTTGTATGGACTTTTTCAATAAATTCACTAAACACAATTTTTTTTATTCATCATTCGCCTGAAGACGACCCATGGAAGTCGAAAATTCGCGACTATGGTAAAATTCTTTTTACATTCCAACAGAACATTCGAACATTGGCCCGTTAAATGGAAAAAAAAAACCCGGATTGTTAGAGAAACAAACAGGGATTATCCCTGCTGGTCAAGAAACATACATACATACATATATACATATATACATACATGCATACATACAGGTATACATACATACATGCATACATACACACATGTATAAATACATACATGCATACATACATGCATTCATACATGTATACATACATACACGCATGCATACATGCATACATACATACATGCATACATGTATACATACATACATGCATACATGCATAAAGGATAATGATTACAACGTCTTGTCAGACGAGTGCCACTCCCTCAGACATCTAAAATCCATGAGCCCAAATGTCTGAGGGAGTATCTATACAAATATGATGTTACAGAGTCTTAGCTTTGTACGACAGCTAAGTCTCTCTTTCGGTTCAAAATGTGTAGACCCAGCAACAAGCAAGAGCAAGATAGCCAGCAACAAATTAAACTGCAGACCAGCTTAATGCGGGTACTGGTCTTCCGCTGTATGTTTTTTTTTAATCAGAGATTTGCTTCTCCTAGAAAGGTTGCCTTCACCACGGCTTACGGGAGCCCTCTCTACCCCAATACATATATATACACACACAAATATACACGATGCTAGTTGGCCGTTGACCCAGAAAAAGAGTTCATTCGCGCTTTGGAAGGTCTTGTTTTTAATCCTTCAGTGAGACTAGCCGCCCTCCTCAGCAAGCAAGTCTGGTGGGGGAACCAGTTTAGTCGCCGGTGACCCGACCATGAGGCAGGTAGTACTAGGTTACATGGTACTAGTAGCATATGACATGACCTGACATAAACATACATGCATACACACATGCATACACACATGCATACATACACACATACATACATACATACATACATACCCACATGCATACATATACATGTGCATACATGCATATAGATAAATATATATAAGGGGATCAAACAAGTATAAAACCCTCTAGACTTTGAGAGGGAGGTAAACAGGTACTACATCTTGCCCAAGGGTGACATGGAACTGTGTAAGGCTGAGGCGTTCGTCTCCCTGAGGTTGTAGGTATACCCACATACCCATACTCGGGGGTAGTAGGTATACATACACACATGCATACATACATATATATGCATACATACATACATGCATACATACATGCATACATACATATACATGATGATTGCAACGTCTTGTCAGACGAATGCCACTCCCTCAGACATTTAAAATCCATGAGCCCAAATGCCTGAGGGAGTATCTATACAAAGATGATGTTTCAGAGTCTTAGCTTTGTACGACAGCTAAGTCTCTCTCTCTCTCGGTTCAAAATGTTGAGATCCAGCAACAAGCAAGAGCAAGATAGCCAGCAACAAAGTAAACTGCAGACCAGCTTAATGCGGGTACTGGTCTTCCGCTTTATGGTTTTTTAAATCAGAGATTTGCTTCGCCTAGAAAGGTTGCCTTCACCATGGCTTACGGGAGCCATCTCCACCCCAATAGACATATATACACACACACACACAAATATACACGGTGCTAGTTGGCCGTGGACCCAGAAAAAGAGTTCATTCGCCCTTTACATACATACATGCATGCATGCATACATACATACATACACACATACATACATATACATGCATACATACATACATATATAT